>NW_010544433.1:0-8503 GCF_000687285.1 Phaethon lepturus
GGAGCGGCCTTGGGGCGCTCCGTGAGCCAGAGCGCGCCGGGCGGCCGGAGGCTGTGGGAGCCGCCCGCAAAGTTTTCCCGGCCGCTCCGGCGTAATTTGGCCCTTGGCTCCCGGGCCGGCGCCGCTGGCGGTAAACTGTGGGCAGCAGGGAGAGCCGGAGCCAGCCCGTCTGTTGGCCAGGTAGACGACGCACAGCCGTCCAGGTGTGTTCGGGGACACACTTCGATGGAGGTGGATAGCAAACCGGGGCTGAAATAGCCTCTTCTTTTTTTTTTTTTTTTTCCTTCATGGAAATAACAGCTTGAATTTTGGATTTTACTCTGAAGAGCATGGCAACGTTATAGTAAGATTTAAATCTGAGCTTGAGTGACAGCTGATTCACCTGAAGAGGGTGAAGTAGAGGGTGTGGTGAATGAGGTTTACAGAGGCAACTTTTCAGACAGGAGATCTGGGGACAGTTGCAAAATCAATGAGCACCTTACGTTTCGATCTTATTTTAGAGAAGGCAGAGATGGGGGCGATCCATAGTCAAAGGGCAGCTTTCCAGGGTTACAAGAGTGCTGCACTTCCTCAGCTCCCGTTGATTTCCAATAGGAATTAACTGCCTTTTATGCCTTCAAGCATTTCTGCTTGCATCCAGAGTGCTAAAATGACTGCACTGTGTTTACTTGCTTGTTGTAATCTCTCCTCAAAGTGCTTTTGTGCAAATTGTCATCTAACTCTACGAAGTGGTGAAACTCTTGTTGACTCGTAGGAGCAGGATTTAGCCCTAAAAAAATACTGTATTGAATGCTTGGTTATAGTTTGCTGTGCAGTTAACACACACAGAGGTGTAACTGCTTTCCTACCCAGTGCTGCTTGTCTCTCGTTCCAAAGCTCTCCAAATGCTTAAAGCCATATTCAATAAAAGTAGCTGGCTCAAACATGATTTGAATACTGGTGAGGGAGAAGAATCTAAATCGAATTATTGTCAGGCAGGATTTGCTTTATCAGATTCAGCCATCGCACTGACAAAGTTTAGATCCAGGAGCTGAGATGGAGGGTTTTTTTTCTCACTGGGCGTTCGGACTCCGTCCCATGCCAGCGCCCTCGCAGCCCTGCATTCCTCCGCGGCAGCTGGACCGAGCAGCTGGGAATGCAGGCGAATACTTTACCGGGGCCAAATCCTGCCCGCATGGCAGTCAAGGGGATTGACTGCTGCAGACTTCAAGTAAATTCCGGATTTGGCATAAATAGATCATCCCTGAGAATTAGGTTGCACGCAACTTTTGCAGTCCCGTCTCCTTTTTGTTTTGAAGCTGTTCTCCGCGCTGTGTTGTTCTCTGTCTTCGTTTAACAGCCAGGACAGAGGGCCAAAAGAGAACAGCATAGGTATTTTGTTGCCTGCCATGTTACCTGATGTGTTTTTGGGTGATCACGCGAGATTATTGATAGAGATAAGCAGAGTGATACATTCTCCTAAACAGCGCATTACTTAATCTGTTTAGTAAATACCTAATGCCACCTTTCCTTTTTCCCTTCCAGTAGAAGACTATTTAATTGAGCAATGCTAAGCGTTAGTGAGTCCGTGAGACTCTTGTTTTCTTAAACTTGTAGGATGCTCACGTGTATCCATGGGAACTTACTCCTATAAAACTCTTAAAAAATAGTTTGCTGTCTGAAGTCGTTTTGCAGCAGAGCAAAGCCTGTTCTCAGAGCAAGAGGCACTTCTCCCCTCCCATGCTCTGCTCTTGCGACGCGCCGAGTCTCTTCTGCACCCCCGCAAGAATTGACATAGCACTCGATGCCCGATGGCATTGGGTCTGGAGCATATGACAACCGTGATCAATCAGAATTAGAAAGGGGATGGTGCAGGAGTCCGGAATACAGATGTTTCCCATTTGTCTGTGTACACAAGATCCACGTTTTTCAGCAGTGTGGGTGACAAGCTACCAGAAGAAGTGGTGAATTTTCCATTTCTCCAGATGTCTTAAGTAAGGACTGCAAGTGCCTTTTTGGAAGACATATTTTAATCAAATAGAAATATGGAGCTCAGTGCAGAATTACTGTCAGAGTAAGTCCCCAGGGACATACTGCACACAAAACCAAGTCATCAAGGATCAAATTGTCTTTACAGACCTCAAAATCTGTTAATCCCCGTGTGTTTTTTCTTGTAATACCCTAAAAAGTATTGATATGAAAATGATTAATAATGTACTTCATGTGCAAAATTTCCCCTCTGGAGACATTTGTGCTAACGCACAAAAACATACCCAGCCATCTTAAAATATAGCTCCATTTGGCATTTTATTGTCTGTTTTGAATAGGGAATTTTTTCAGGTGCCCAGGGCCTAATTTCAGAATTTCCTAACTAAATTGTCTGCTTATTAGGAAGTAGGTAATAGCAGCCTAGATGATGAGGGCTGTTTGAGTAGCCACGTCTAATGTCTTTTTCATAAACCCCTTGGTTTACTCGGTGAATAGCTGGTATTCCTTTGTGTGGTTGTGAAGGTCAGAGCAGATCTGGTGGGCAGCTGATAGCTGTAGTCCTGGCAAACTGGAAGCAGCTCTCATCGCTCCCTTCAGCTGTGACAGGCCTCAAAACAAAGTGCTGGCCGGGCGAAAGGAGGGCAGCGAGCGAGCGTTTGGCCGTTAGGGACTGTCCCTGTGAGCTGTTGTCCTCCTGAAGCGCCGTCCTGGTGGAATTTTGTTGTTGTGAGTCGATTTTGCAGTTCAGGGTAGGGAACGTGTGAGATGCCACCTCCTCAGCATCCCTCAGCCGAGTGTACCGATGCCGTGGTGTGCAGATCCAGCCTTTGGATGGGATTGCTTTTAGCTGTACTAATTCTGCCTGGCCAGGTGAGCACCACTGATGTTCTCGTGCCCTGTCACCGTGTGGCCCCTGCTCTTCATCGGATTCCTACCCGGCAGGAAGTGAAAAGACTTAACTGATCACTTGGCAAAGCATCAGGAAAGCATTTAGCTTTTGCCAAGTTCAGATAGGTCTTGATACAGCATCCGCGTGAGAAAGGCAGAGATTGAGATGGCTCTGGAGAAGCCCGAGGGTGAGGCTTGTTAGATCCCAAACACATGCTGTCAGATGAGATCCATACATTCCTTTCTTAATCCTAAACTTGGAGACTCGAGGTTATCATCCATTAGTTTAGAGCCTGTAAGTGGAATGTGATGTTGTAGTGGAAGTGGATGACAAAGAGGTATCGAAAGCAATTGCAGCGTAATATCCCACGGGATGCCCAGAGACTGATTTGGCCGCGTTGCTTAACTCAGTAGCGTATGCCGTACAGAACCTTTTCTCGAGCTACTAACAACGCTAATATATAATCTTTGCAGCTTGGCAATTGCATCTCATTGGAACAACGTTTACACTCTGCAGTAGTATGCCTAGGTCTTCATCTGTCTTTGAAATTGTTTCTGAACCGGAATTGCCACTCAGGTGCAAAGGGTTATTGAAAACCATGGACCGTGCAGAGCACAACCCGCTGATCGTAGTGGGGCCGCTCCTGATCTGCAAAGCTGATCTGATCCACCGCTTCTGAAAGCTTGTCATTAATACTTACGCTTACATCTGTCTTATACGGCTGAACAGGCCCTTATATTTAAATTTAAATTTACAGGTATACTTTAATTTAAAGTTAGAGCTCGCTTGTTTAGGAAGCAAATGTCCTAGCATTGAAGCAATCACTGGGGAGAATCTGAACGCTCTCTAAGATGTCTAAAGAAGACTGTGTAACAGGTTTCTGGCAGCATTATTCCAGGAATGTAATTGAGTGGGTTTTTAAAATCCCTCCCAGATATAAAGAACATAGGAGGGAACTTGCTTTTGTACCTCTTAATCACAGTGCTCACGAGCAAGTGCATTGCTCTCTTGTTCCTGCTGCCACGTGTGAAGAGCAGAGTCACCGGCAGCGTGAGGTCTGCGCCGCCGCGTGGATTTGCACCCGTGGAGAACCTGGCCGGTGATGCTTGCTACCTTTGGAGGCACGCTGCAGGCTTTCTGTAGGAAGTAGCACCTATCGGGGTTGCCGAGTCCAAGTCCGTATAGTCGCAAGCAACCGCGTAATAGATTTGAGTCCGGAAAACCTGCTCCGCACCTCTTGTCCATCCAAAGCCATCAAAGCTTCTTCAGAGTGCTGCAATAAGCCTGACACCTTCAGTGCTGAAGATTATAGCTGGCAGAGCCTACAGCGGGCCGTGAGAAAAGATGGGAGATCAAAGGCTTTGCCCTTGGTTTTTGCAGTAGAGTGTAAATTGTGTGCTATTATAGTGACTCGGAGCAGGATTTTTAGGATCTTCTCCTTGTGTTAGAGCATTTGAGAAGAGATCATTTTGGAAAAAATACATGTTAATACCCCCAAGTCCTTTTCTGTGGAAACTCCAACCACTGTTACCCTTCGATTTGAACTCTTTCTCCCCCACCTAAAAGACGCTGAAAATCATCCTCCTTCACCACGCACACGAGTAGGAGGGAGGCAGTACCGTTCCTCCGCAGAGGTTCGTTGTTACTGTACGACACGGCGTCTGCGCGGCCCCGTGCGCTGCGGTGATGGTGCCCAAGAGCTGGCAGAGATCTGGTATTGCCGGGGACCGCAGCAGGTCTGGTTTGGCAATCTGAGTTACCTTCCGTGTCGCTGAAGAAGCTCTGGAAGTCACTTGCTCAGTGCAGTGTTGCTTTTGGTACTTTATTTGGTTTTGCTCAAGGTAGGAAGGCTTTTAGTCCTATTAAATACCCCCTTCTGCTGAGATGGAAAAATTATAGCGTTTCTGTCTGTGGATTTCTCCCCCCAAGAAGGACTGGCTCTTTTTACAGTCTAAACTCCGCTCAAAGGAGCATGGAAAAGCTACGGCAAGCTGTCATCACCGCAACTCAACCTCTTGTTAATGAAAGGCTTCAGATACTGGAAATTCTCTTTTATTTCTTGGTTTCTGTAACATTTCTCTGTCCACACAGAGAAGTTGCCTTCAGGTGGATGGTCCGCATCTCAGCAGAGCGACCGCAAGAGGAGCTGATGGGGAGCAGCCGGCTGTGGCCGGGACGGTGCAGCCGGCGCGGGGGAGAGGGCAACTCCCCCTCTGGTTTGGAGGAACGGTTAATAGGAAAACGGATGTTTCTTCATCGTGGTTTTATAAGAATTACATAAAAACTCCTGACAGGTGGGAGAAAAGGGTGGAAGCCCAAGGAATCTCCTTTTGCCGAAGAAACAATTCCCAGTCGAGCCTCGTGTTTGGTGTCTGGGTCAGAGCTCACCTGAGCTAGCGGGAGCTTTTCCCTGGACTTCAGTGGGCTTTGGAGGAAGCCAGTGGTTAAAAACCAAACAAGAACCCGTATCCCTTCCTCTGAGCGAAGGCTCAGACCTGAGCTGGGTCCAGCTTTGGGGATGTTTGAACCGAGCGCCGATCCTGCCTTGGAGGTTGGCGGTGCAGGGTCCTTTTTAGGCTGGATTATTTAACCCTCTTCCGGCAGCCGCCGCGCTCGGAGCATCGCACAGCAGTGCCGAGAGCTCTCGGGTAGCGCTTTGACTCCTGGCACAGCTCTCGGGGTGAGGGTGATAGCTGCGTGTGACTCAAACCCACCCGCCTCCACTTCGCGATTTCTCTCCTCGTTACCTACCTCCTCCTATAGATTTCCTCCTCCTAAACCCCTCAGAGGGACAGCCGGTGCGGGTGCGTATGTTACGCAGAAAAGGAGACTACGCGGCAGCCTGGCAGCACCCGGCAGGGGCTCTTCTTGCTGCCTGTTTTATCCGTAAGCTGACTTTTCATGCCTCTGGGGAAGCTGAGAACCATTTATTATATTTTTATTCTAATGTTTCTCTGGCTTCATTATTTGAGGGTGAGTGTCAGAGTCTATCACTGTCAGATGTTGCTGCTGAAAGGGGATCTCAGTGAAAACTCCAGCTGGGTGGGTACTTACATCGGCTTTAGTGAGAGCAATGAAATCCTCTTCGTTCCAGTTTTTCCATTGCCTTGGGATCAGACTTTGTCTCTCTTTAGGTCTGTGTTAAACGTGATTTTAAAAGCCTTGACCAAACGAAGCAGAGGATTTACTCCGTGTGCTCTACTTCCAGTCCTGAAATTATCTTCAAAACAGTCCTCACTTGCCCACCCGGGGCTGCTGCAGTGACTGTCTGAGCGCCCGCGCGCTGCTGGGCAGAGGGGCTTGTGCAGACCATGCCTGGAGGTGCTGCACGGTGCCGCGGCTGTGTGCCACCCGCTGCTGCCGGCTCCTCGGCCACGCCGGCCCGGAGAGGTTTGTTCCCCAGCGACCCTCTCCCGCGTGTCACCGTGCCGGCTGGTGGATGATGAGGATAAAGAGAAGCACCGGAGAGGAACAGTGATAAAGGAACCACGGGGAGCTGTTTCTTTGTTTATTGGAGGGGGGTTTGGACCCATTTTTTAATTTCATGGCAACTTGTAGACAATCAGAAAATGAGTGTTCAGAAACTCGAAGACTTAAGAACTAACCACTAGGAGCATAGCTTTTTCCCTGCGGGCTGCAGATAGCCAGGTACATTGACAATTCTTTACTAATCAGCCTGGAACTAGACCAGCGTATTTATGTAAAAACACTAATACTTTTATTACTGAAGACAGCCCAGAGCTCAGGCCCCTACATTTTGTCTAGAAAATGGAATATTTAATTTTCTCTCAGTAATAGTATGTTTTTCTTGTCTCCTGGCAGTTTGCACGAAAGCTCTGAAGTACGTGACATACGGCAAAGAGAACATCAAAATCTGCTGTGCCGTATGATCAGCTCACATCGCAGTGGGCATGTTCCCGGCTCCACAAAGCTTCACAGCCATAAAGCTCTTCCTTGCTTCCTGATGGGAATTTGTGCCTTTGCTTTAACTGTCTGCAATCATTCATACGGATTTGCTCTCAAAATATGCAATGTTAATGCTTCCTTTACATATAAAATGTACCTAGGATTGGTAGAGGCGGGGTCGGTAGTCCTGGGCACTGCTGATGTCCAGGCATCGCCAGACGAGACGCTTTATTGACGCACGCGTCCCCAGGCAGCGGGTTTGATGCGAAGAACGTATCTCCAAGGGTAAGTCGGTATTTGCAGAGAAGTTACATTCGCGCAGCCATGCCAAAAGAGGGTGAAACCTCTTTTCTTCCCATTTGGGTGACTGGTACAGTACCAGTGTGGGACCCATGAAGAGCTCTCCTACCTTCTGTCATCCTTCCCTCGGTAAATTTGCTACTGCGTGTGATGGTCAGGCATTGATGTGGTAATGACTGTCAGGACGACTCCAGCAGTGACGATACGGAGATGTGTGTCTGCATTGAACAAGCACAATCAGATGGTTCTTTTGAGCAATAACTGGCAGAAGCCACTTCGGTAACCTCTACGAGATAAAGAGCAAGGCACGACAAAAAAAGAGACCAGATGATACACGCGCAATTGTTTATAAACCAGAGGCTTTATTATTTGCCGTGAGTGATCAGCAAATCTTTGACTAAAAACTACTTCCATTAAAATGTAATGTTTTAAAAAGAGGGGATTTATTTTAGGTAGGATTTTCCTGCACTGGCCTCAACGGGAGAAATGAGAGATAAACATCACTCTCAGAGGCAGAGTCCGGGGAGGGAAAGCCTGGTCAGTGCAGCTGAATAGCTTCGGGCTTTTTGTTCCTGTCGGTGGGAAGCGGAGAGATCTGGATGAAGGGCTGCGGGAGCGATGCTCGGGGGAGAGGAGGCTCTGCATGGGGAGTCACTGAATTCAGAGGAAACGCCGCATCTCGGGGTTGTTTTTGTCAGACTGACAAAGGCAGCCTCCTCGCTGTAGGACGCGCTGGGGTGCGCTGAGGCCCGTGGCTCCGGTGCGCTTCTCCTCTCAGCGAGCTGCAAGCTCACGCTTCAGGGCGGGAGGTTGAAAGGAGGTTGTGTGTCTTTGGCCTAAGGTACAGAAATTTGTTTCTGCAGGCTTTTCATTAGAGACACAGAGAGCGTATTCATCCTCTTAAGAGACGTACTTGGACTTGGAAGCAGGATTGTTGCTTAGTCCTAGAAAGTGTTGCAGGAGAGTTCCTGTACCCTGAGCTCAGGTAGAAGTTGAAATACTTCTACGTTGGGAAGAAGGGGGCCAGAAGCATGTGCATGTGAGGTGTGGGACTTTGGAAAGAAAGGATGGGAGGTGGTATCAGAGTAAAGAATTGGACCTGACAGTTTTTCTTCACAGCCACAAATTAGGGGATGGATTTTTTTGCTGAAGTGCAGAAAAGGAGCTGGGATTTCTTTGCCTTCTTCAGTGCTCAGAGGGAGGATGTGGGGGGACACTAGCAGTTTTACCTGTCAGCGTGAGGGGAGGGTTGACTGCTGAAAAAGAGCCTTACATTGTGCCCCAAATAGCTTGGACGAGAGACAGGTAGAAGACAGGTATTCTCTGCTAAGGGGAATAATCAACTTTTCTCTTTCAGGGTCCAGGCTGGTGAGCTGTGGGCTGGACCATCTTCCCTAAGTGGGAGAAATTACAGGTCTATGGGGCCTGATGGGATCCACC
>NW_010544434.1:0-2642 GCF_000687285.1 Phaethon lepturus
GCGCCGAGAGGACGGGGGGGGGGCGCGCCCCCCCCTGCCTTTAGGGCCTGCGCGTAAGCAGGTGCTGGTTTGTCAGGCCCCGGCTGAG
Organism: Phaethon lepturus; assembly: GCF_000687285.1. NCBI lineage: Eukaryota > Metazoa > Chordata > Aves > Phaethontiformes > Phaethontidae > Phaethon > Phaethon lepturus. Next base: position 89 of record NW_010544434.1, read on the forward strand.
CCGCGCGTACAGCTGAAGGCCCAGGGCCCCCCCACCCGAGGGACTGGCGAGAGCAGGGAGCCGGCCTGGGGTCTGGGTCTCCGGCAGCGAGAGCAGCTCAGGGACCAAACTCTTGTTCTAAAAAATCAAACGGCGCTGGGTCCCTCGGGGCTGTGGGCTCAGAAAGGCCTTGTCACTTCAAATGCCTGAGCTGTGGGAGGCAGAGCTGGAACCTTCACCCGTTGGCAGGAGCACCACAGAGCTTCCTGCAGAAGCTCCCGCCACCAGCCTGCGCCTCGCCGTGCTGCCAGCGCTGCGCCAAAGTAGAGCTGCCCGCGGGATGTGCCTCTAGTTCAGCTGTTTCTGTGCAAACGGCGGCAGTTCAGTGAAACGCCACAGAAAACGAGTTCAAGCAAAACTGCCAGTTTTTTGGGTTTTTGGGTTTTTTTTGGAGGGGGCTTTTGCACGACATGTTCTTTGGCTCTGGAACTGAGAGCAAGGCAGAGACCGATTCTCAGAAAGGGGAAGCAAAGACAATAAAAGTTTAGTTCCCTCTTACTGGCATCATGTGCTACAGGTGCTCTGGTTTGCCACTCAGATGATGGCACCATGAGAAAAAAACTGGCCTTTCTGCAGGACCCACAGGTGGCAGGCAGCCCAGCTGTGACTCATGGAAGCCCTTGGCAAACAGGCCACGCACAGACATTCAGCCTGACTCACGCAGACACGCACACACCTGCTGGTTTGCATGGGTCTCACAACACGCTCTGCATGACATGATCAGCTCCTCTCCTGTCTCTTCCCCTCACACCCACCTTGGCAGCAAACATCAGGCCAAGGAGAAGGAGAAACCCTCAAGAACTGTTGCAAAACCAAAGCCCTCCAGCCCTAGACTCCAGCCCAGACTCTAATTCTCCAAGAGATTATCCATATGCAAAATTAGTCTGTATATTGAGCAGCAACAACAGGTTTTCAAGCCCAAGCTGTAAAACAGTAGGAAAAAAAAAAGTCTATTCCTTTGGTATGACCTTCTCCTCGCTGATAAAGAGAGGGATGAATAGGACAGGAGTGTCTGCGGATTTTGGGAAGTGCCATTACTCCAGTGCTTTAAAGTGATCAGTATTGAAGTCTCTGAAGAGTTAATCAGATAAAAAGGACTGTTCACACCACGTAAGACCACATCTCCACTATACAACAAGAATATTTTTAAGTTTGATAGCTCAAAGAAGGAAATTCAGCGGGGTTGAAAAGTTCTCTGATACTTGCTAATATTAAGTCAAATTCATTATCACACACTTATAAACATTTTTCTGCTGACTGAAATGCTGTGTGCTGGTTGAAAACAAGCTAGTTTGAATTTGTCAACACATTCCTTAGATTTAAAGAAAATACATACCTGTTGGAATAAAAGAAAGCTGAACTACATCTTAGCTGTTGCCAAGACATAAATTTAAAGCTTCTCTTTTCCCATTTGCAATGACCTTTGTCACAAATGCTCAATAAACCCAAAAGATGAAACAGTAATGAAAAGAAAAAAAAAATAATCACTGTAACTGTCAATGTGAATACAGCATGCAATATTGTTTACCCATAACCTCTGAAATGTGTATGTAGCAGTGTCTGCAACAGACGTGCCCCCATCAGCACTGTCAGTCCCATCAAGCTTTCCAGGTTTGTTCTGGCTTCTCATACAATCTGTCCTATGAAAAAGATCTTCTGCTGGCAATCACTGTCAACAGCAGGTCCCTCCTGACCCTATTCTCATTAACTAGAATTTAAAGAGTTTAATTTCCACCACAGAAAGACAATAATTTTCAGAAATGTTGCAAAAAATATGATAGATCATATGTCAGCATTTCTTTATTCCCTGTCTGCAGCAATTTTTAAAGCACTTTGTCCAGAAGCAGCAGAAAAAAAGTGGTTGATGTGGCAGACAGGAATACCACTATTAACAGTCTCTGTCAACAACACGTCATTTTAATAACTTATAGAAAGTTCACCTTGCTGCCTGCAGCTGTATCTGTTCTTTCCTATCAGTGTGGTTATGACAATAATCCTATTTTAAAATTTACTTAATTGTCATTCTGGAGTTTCTTAAAATTTCACCCAAAGTATCTCATTGATCGCTGCTGTCGGTAATACAAATGTGTAATTAAATTGCAATTCTGACATTGCTAGTATTACCAGCATCATTTCAACAATAGTGCAATGGGATATTCGGATGCCTTTGCAAACACAATGAACAGTACATTAATGAAAACAAGTCACTGGTTCGTACTTGTATGTGTAAAAGTCCTTTGTAACAGTTTGTTGATTTAGCCAACTGTCACTTTGTTAAAATAGCAGATGTCAGTCAAATGCCTCAAAGGAGCAAATGAAGGAAACAATAAATAGCCAGAGCAGCTGAATTATGCTTGGTATGTTAATTCATCTCTGTGCAGCATCTTATGTGTTCAGATATTTGATGAAACAAAAAGATTACAGCACTTGGACAAAATACGAAAAAAGAAATATAAACTACTCAAGTCTAATACAATGGATCCTACTGTAACCGAGGTGGTGGGAATTATAATAA
>NW_010544435.1:0-6251 GCF_000687285.1 Phaethon lepturus
GCTTTCGTTCCCCCGAACTCCTTTCGTTCCTCTAAACTCACTTGGTCTCCTTCGGACAAGGAGGCTGGAGTCGCCGGGGTTTGTGTCGCCTCTCCTGCTTTGAGGGACTCTGATTTCAGTATCAGGTAATTAGTTCCTTTAAAGACCTGGATGTGTCGCGAACTTGTTAGAATTTTTGAGGTCATCTTTTTTCCTCTCCTTTTAAAATCGAGCGATCAAAACAAGAGACATCTCCAGATGTGCTCCTTGTTAACAGGAGGAGAGCGGTGAGCCCTCGGGGAGGTCGGGGCGGGGGGACGCCTTTGCAACAACTGGGGTTTTTTAATCATCTGGCATTTTATCCTCTGTAAAGCTCAACAGTGGCACTAATAGCTGATTACCGGGTTTGTGTCGTAAAAATGAAAGGAGATAAAAAAAAATAGTATGGCATAGGAATGTAAACGGCGTTTTGTTGTACGTTGAATTGTGAGAACCCGGGGGCGGCTGAGCAGTTCTCATTTTGTTTACTTTTTTATGTTAATAAGGAGGCTAATTTAAAATGAGAGTCATTGTAGTTGGTAATAGAGGAGTTTGTGCTGATCAAAAAGTTGCTCTGAAAACCAGAGGGCTGGGATCAAGGACAGAGGCAAATGCTGGGACTAGTCATTTGGGGTTTAAAGATGCCCGTGTGCATCACGCTCGGGTCTGTCGGTGCCCAACAGCTCCCACATGTCCCTGCAAATCAGCTGAGGAATATTTCCAGAAAACAACAAATATGTAAAAAACGTTAACGGTAAGATAATTTCGAATTCATGAGAACAAATATTTGCATCGGGAACGTGATTATAAGAGTTACACTCGTGAAACAGTAACGCAGGCTGGGATTTACGCACCCGGTTACGATTAACCCACGGTACCGACATTCCAGCTCCTGAGTTTTCACAACAAGCTGCTCATTCGGCATCTGCAGGTGAAGAATTATTAGCAGGAAATTTCACTGTAGCCTTGGTACAAAAATAAAATTGATAGCGGGGAGAAGCAGCCTGCGCTTGTGCAGCGCTGCCATGCCCTTGTCCCTCACCATCTGCACCTCCTGCATGCATTCTGGTTTTATTAAGGTATTTTTAGCCCTTTTTCTTTCCGTATAGCCTCGCTCCTGTTGACGATCCCTCTTTAAAATGCTGCAAAGCAAGCGGGAGCCTTTTTTTTTTTTTCTTTTTCCTTTTCCAAAGGCGCTGAAGTCCCATCGGCCAGGGCTGAGGGACGACAACGGGGCTGTGGCTTCCCCTTGGTTCGGAACAATCTACGGAGCAGCTACAGGGAGAGGTGACCTGTGGGCACCGTCCGTTTCCTGCTAGATGAAGAAGTCAGCCTGTCGTCGCTTCCCAGAGCTGAGGAGGCTGGAAGCCGCCGGGGGACCTGAAGGAAAACGAGACGTCGGATGCGAATGGGGACCCTCTGCCCGGGGCCGGCTGTTCTGCGTCCCGCTGGAGGGAATAAAGCTGGTCCTGGGGGGGGGGTGAAAGAGCCTGTCCGGCCCCCGGGGCCAGAGTGAGCCGGAGGCAGGGGAGGTCCCAAAATTTGAGCAAGAATCACTAAAAGAGGACCTTACCAGGAGGCTTAATTACATTTTCTCTTCTTCGAGGTTTTACCCCGAGCTTGCATAAATCCTGCTCTTGTGATAAATTCCTCCTGAGCCAAGGGGTGACTTTGTTCCGACGAAACGCTCCCGCGCTTCCACAACCCTTCTTCCTAATTTTCCCCAAACCTGGTTTCTGACCCAGGTGTGCCCCCAGCTCAGGGAGGGAGCGGAACCGTGCCGGTCCCTGGCCTGCAGGTCCGGTCTGCTCAGGCGCCGTGTGAATTCCCCTCTCGGGCTTGGATGACAATTCCACCGCTGCAGCGGCGGAGGGAGCGACTGACGCTGAGGCACGACGTGCTCCTGACCTTACCCTCCCGCTCAACTCAGCTTCCACCCCTGCACGTGGTTTTGAGGCAACAGCCGTGGAAGATTACAGTCAAATTAAGTTTCTTTGTATTAAATATTTTTCTCTTACTGAAAAACATGAGGAAATTAAACCGAGAGTATGTAACAAAACAAGCCAAAAAGTAAAGCTCTTAAGCTCTTAAGATTTTCTTTTTGTTTTTAGAGTGCACCTCGCTAGACTCACGTAGTTACAGACACCCGTGAAATTAAAACTGCAAATTGCTGATGTAAGAGAGCGGAGAAGCTGGGCTCTGAGACGCTTACAGCGGCTGCGCTGGGACACTTTTCCATCCTTGCAGGAGCAGTGAGTGATCGGGACGGGAGGAACGTCCCGCGCAGACTCTGGTGTTACCTGTGCTGCGAAACGAGAGGTGAGCTCTCGGATACCGTTGCAGCCGATACCGGTGCAGTCGGCAGGTGTGCAGGGGATACTGCCCTCTGAAGAAAGGAACTTGCTCAAGAGGCTGCAAAACTGTACGTTTTCTTCCCAAATTTAGCGCTCGTCCTCGCGTGCGGTCCCACGTTTGACATCGCAGCTTCCAAACCAGTTTGCTGCTGTTAAGAAATCTTGTAGGTGTTTTGCTGTTAATGGACTGCTACAAAATTCAGCAAAAAGGTTGGTGTTTATTTGTCGTCTAAGAACATTTTTAAAGGGTTTTCTTGGCGATGGGGAAAGGGGGGTGGTCACCACTACTTAAAAAGCAGTCAGACGTGGGCCTTTTCCTAGCAGGCTCTGAACTAGAAAAGAGCTGAGTTACCTCTTTTTTAATACAAGCCACCTTATAGCACACGGTAGAGAAATCGATACGTCCTCACCCAGGTTATCAGAAGCACTGAAAATATTTATCATTAAATAGTGGTGGTATAAACAAAAATAACGCCTTCACCCCTCGAGATTAAAAGTGGATTTACCTTATTTTTCCCAAGTATAGTGCCGTCAGAGCTCTGTGCAAGCACCGCGTGAAAACTGCTTGGTAGAGACGCAGCGTGGAAAAGTAAAGCTTTTGAAGGGCATTCAGAAGGCAAAGTAATTAGATTTAAAAAAAAAAAAAAAACAACTCACAAAACAAACAGAAACAATCCCCCCAGTCACTGATCTGTAAGCTGCATTTTAAATTGATGTTGCCAACCAAAACTTTCTCTTGCAAGACTGTTAGCACAGAGTAACGCGCTCGTGGTCTGGTTTAATGCTATTTTAATTCTGTTGTTTTACCACCTTTAGATAAAGCTGTTCATTTTTAGGCTCCTATTGCAAAGAAATACCTTACACGTTTGGATACCTGGCGTTTTGTCCTCTTCCCTCATTATTTCGAGGAAGCTGCAAAAAAATAGGGTTTATTTGCTATTCTTTCTTATTGCACTGAGAGACCACCCGTGCTGAAGAGTCTCCTGGCTTGTAGCGTTCTTCGATGTAAGTCCAGAACTGGGTTTTGGCACACGGGCTCCACTCCATCCTCCAAGTTTGTGCTTAGATTTCGGCAGCTTTCCCCCTGTGCTCAATATCTGTAGGATGAGAACCTTCATTTCCCGACTTTCATTACAACAGGCAATGCTGGTTTTTTATTGGCCATGGAAAATGGGATTTCTTTAAAATGTAAATTGTGAAAATAGTTATATTTTTATCTTTCATCCCTGAGGCATCACAGGCTTTACAAACCCTTTTTAATCTTGGGTTGATTGATGGCAAGGGGAGTTTTCCACTGGCTTCGATAGATCTTGGACCGGCCCCAGGGTGCAGCAATGCAACGATCTTCGTGAGGGAATGCAGCAGCTGTTAAACCTCATGAGGTGATGCTCTAGGACAAGCCGAGATGCTTTATCAGGCTGAATAAAACAGAGGTAGCTCGTGGGTAGGCATCTGTGAACCCCTGAAGCAGTAACAGGTCGGAGATGGGTCTGGGCAAAGAGCCTGGATCCCACTGTTGGTTTAATAACACCTCCAAGGATGTCACCTGCGGTCTCTGAGCGCAGGACGTGCTGGAGGACCGAGGGTCAGCAGAAGGTGTGGGGCGATCCAGGCTCCCCTGGGACCTGCGGGCTCGTGCAGGGCGCAGGGACACTGGAGAGGTGGCATGCTCCGAGGGGTGTCCGTGGGGTCTGGGATTAGGGATGCTGGATGAGAGGGGATGAACTGTTTGGTGCTCATCTCACAGTTGCGTTGTATGGGAAGAGGAAATGAAGCCCGGTGTTGCTGGGGGAGAAGAAGAGAGAAGGGGGTCCAGACCTCAAGAAGAAGGATGTGGGGGTCACTCCATGGGGAGACCTGGCAGCCCCTGCATTGCCCCCCGTGTGGCACTGGGGCAGGGGAGGTGTCAGGTCCCCAGTGCAGGCCAGAGGTGCAGGGACTGTCCTCTTTCCCAACTGTTCGTAGGAAGGTGGTTCTCCCACCAGGATTTAATTACACCCTGTGAAATGTCTCCACATTGTGTTTACACAGCTAGTCAAAGAAACGCTGCCGTGGTGAGCGGGGCACGTACTCGTATTTGCTTCAGGGACCAGCTTAAAGAAATATCCTAATACGTGGTGTAATATAGACATAAATCACAACACTTTTTTGTAACGCACTTTATCAATCTGTGCTACAGATCCCCCCGCTCCCCCATTCATAATGATCTGTCCATCTGCGGTGCCAGATTAAGAGTGGCCAGTTGGAGAACATTAAGATGACATTACCTCAAAAGAGAGCAAACACCGTTTGAATTAAGGCTTGTAACGGGATTGACATTCCTGGTTTCCGTGGGAAAGGTGACTGACTGCTTGTACCCGTGGAAAAGCCCCTGATGCATACACTGCATTAAACCTGGCCCGCAGCGAAGCGTGGGCTCTTGTGCTTTTCCCAGAGAGATGGTGGTTCAACCTCGGGGCCAGGATGGCACTGAAGGGGCCAAACGGTGGCACAGCTCCGCGAAACGCTGAAGATTTATCAAGCACGTCACCCAAGGGTCTCTGAACACCCAGATTTCAGACACGAGGGACTGACAGGTACGTTCCCGCACGCAGCCCTGCTTGAAGAGCGGATAGATTTTCTTTTCAAGATCTCAAAGCCAAGGGGTGAGACCCCAAGAGACACGTTAAAGCCACCATCCTCCTTTCACACGCTTTCAAGAAGCTCAGCGCAAGAAAAAGCCAAACTCGCCGCAACCTTCTCTCTTCTCCTTAGCTGCCTCTCGTTTCCCAGCGCTGCTTTGAGGACCTTTGCGCAGAGGGAACTCCACGACACACGATGGCCTTCCCTTGTCCTGCTCTGAACTATTCGATTGCAGCTTTTTCTCCGGAGCTCGGTGCTAAAAATACTTTAAAGGTAAAGCCTGGGGTGGCTCTTTCCACCCATTCCTTCTCCTCCTGCCTCCTCCTTCCCAGGCCATTTCCCCCACAGCTGAGCTGGCTCTTTTATCCCGGTGGAAACTGGGTATTGATCTCGCCACTTTACAAAGGGAGGGGAAAACCAGCCCCTTTCATCTTCTCCTTGCATAGACTGATCCCCTTGTCCGGTTCGCGTTTGATGGCGGGGAGAGTTTAATCCAGAAGGATTGGAAATCTTTACCTGATCAAAGAACTCCCCTGCACAGCAAGGGCTTCAGTCGGGGGCTGCGGCTGCAGCAAGCAGGTGGGAAAATAGGGAAGCAAAAGGGATGCCCGGCTCGGGAACCGGTCTCGGGCGTTTCTGGGGATGCAATTGTAAAATGAGCTCAGTCGAGCATCGTGTGGCACAGACCCTCGCGCGGGACGGCTGCTGCCATCTCCTCGAATGAAATCCGAACTCTTGTGTGTTTGAAGTCCCCCTCCCCTCCCCTTCCACTTCTTCATTAACTCAGTCATTTTTGAGCGTGAACACCCAAGCTGTAAATCTGAGGCCATTTAGCAGGTTAGGTGAACTGTGAAAAGCAGATTTGCACAATTTGCAGATTGCTTGTTGAGGTGAGAGCTAATGCTGCTGACTCACAAGCTGATCTGATGCTGCTGGCAATCCCTCCCGAGCCTCCAGCTATTTCGATCCGGCCCTTCACCCCTCTCAGGTTTTGGCAGCATCCAAAGTTTATTCCAAGAACACAAGTTTTCTGGATCCAGCAAAGCCACCTATTTTCCCCCAAATGCTGCAAACACACCATTGCCTCTTGCAGACCCCGGCCCCAGAGCTGCGTTTCAGTGGTCTCGGCTCAGACGAGCAATTAGTATTCGGGCAGGAGAGCCGGCGGGCGCGGGAGGGACGCCTCGGCTCAATCTTTACTCATAATCCGAAAGGCGTGTTTGCGCCCGGGTTTGGGTTGCTGCAGTGCCGGAGAAG
>NW_010544436.1:0-26350 GCF_000687285.1 Phaethon lepturus
GCAGGTCATTAACTGCTTCCTCCTGGATTACTTACATTAACATTTTTTACTCTGCTCCTTATCAGTGTTTTCTTTATGGTTTTGTTTGAAAAGATCTTGCAATATAAGACTTTCACATGGCCATTGCACTACTACATCTCATTTTTATAGTGAATGCTGTTACACAAATTGATCCATTAAATTAAACCAAAAGGCTCTCTTCCTTGAAAGAAGTATGTACTTTACTATGTAACTAATAAATCTACTGGACTGGGAAGTGTATTTCAGAAGTTGAAATTAAGTTAAATTATTCCAATATATGAGCTTTCATTAAATGAACAGCAACAAAAAATGGAGTTTTCCCAGTTATTTCCTGAAATTTTGTAATTGACCCTGCTCATTCTCGGGTCCCTCATGCAAATCTACCACTGTTTTTTTTTTTTTGTTTTGGTTTAGGGTTTTTTTCAAATGTACAACTGAAACAGGTAACGCAGATGGTATCTTTCCACCCACCATAACCCTATTACCCTCCGCAAAGAACAAATTACTTAATGAACAGATAGACCTGGAAAGGTATACCCCCCAACTCCCAACTCCCCCAGCACACACATACTGGTCAAACATAGATTTATCAGGCAAAGTACAAATAAACATTTGTGGCCTGCCTTCCTCTCTACCCATTATTTCCCATCTACAGCAACTAAGCAAGTCCCACCGTGGATGTACTCATCCCTGCTACGTGCTGCCTTGGCAGAGCAGCATAAGGTATTTGGGGAATTTGAACACTGAATCATTAAGTTGGCTTTAAGTAGTAGTTGGACATGTAATATAACCATATTATAGTTGTATGACTTTACTGTCAGAAGTGCTTAGGGATGTTGTCCTCCCTCACAATGTTTCACTGATGGTTTAAAATCAAAGAACCTAGTTTGAAAATCATCCAGGTCACCGTAAGCGTGTTGGCATAAGCAGCTCTCCTGAAGTCAACTGGCAAAATATAAACACCTTTATGAAGAGTTTGAGCTCTTTCTCAGTGACGTATGGAAGGCATCCTGGTCTCCCAAAACTTTGACTACCTACCCAAGTCAGGAAATAACAAGGGATTAAAACTCCTTCTTAGCCTGTAAAATGGACAGTCTCTTTGGTTGGATTGTATCAATAAACCATCCCCCTCAAAGTGCCAGACAATAACCTCCAAATAGGTAGCACACGTATTTTTCACTCTATGAAAAAACAACTGCTGTATTTGTATTAGCTTCTGTGTCAAAAAAACCCCACAATCCACAGGAGAACAGCATCAAGATTAAGTGTAAAGGTCCCCAAACACTACAGATTTCATAGAAAATTCAACAGCAAGAGCTTATAGGACCACTGAGAGAACATTAACTAAAACAACTGTTCAAAAATAGGAAAAAGACTATTTTATTGGCTTTCTGAAAAAAAAAAATATGTACTCTAGTATCGGTAGTCTCTATCCTCTATCTCCTCTACTCAAGTTGCTGCTGCTATTAATTCACTAAATGATTTTTTGTATACCCTCAAAATGTATGCAGGTATTAAACTCTTGCTATAGTGGAGAGAAGACAGTTGCTATGAAGTCTGTATAAACCCTGCTTTAAAGAACCGTGCTCTTGGGAAAGCCGCTTATTCTAGGAAAATCGTGCACCGGCCCTGGCCACAGCTGGTGTCTGTAACACAGCTAGACTTGGCTGAGCAGTGTTTCAGACTGTTAAGAACACCTGTAGCTGCCAGCAAATCCTTTATACTAGGATCCTTACTACAGTTAATGCCAGTGAAGCTGAAGCATCTTAAAAGGAGGTGGACAGATGCCCTCACCCCCCACCTCTACTTTTACACTGAAGACAACACAAGTAACAATTTAAGACCAAATATTTTCATATTAGTTGATTTAATTTCACAGAATGACAGTACCATTAAGATTGGAAAAGACCTTTAAGATCATCAAGTCCAACCACCAACCCAACACCACCATGCCCACTAAACCATATCCTGATGTGCCACATCCACACGTTTTTTGAACACTTCCAGTGATCGTGACTCCACCACCTCCCTGGGCAGCCTGTTCCAATGTTTGGCCACTCTCTCAGTAAAGAAACTTTTTGTGATATCTAGTTGAATTTAATCTAATTTGGCTATTAAATCAGATCAGTATTGATCCTCATTTGAGACACGTGTGCTAAACTTTTCTCTTTGGAGGTCCTCTGAGGTAATCTACAATAGATGCCCAAAGTTCAGATGGATATATGAACCCTACTTCACATCTGTTAGTAAGTAACAGTCTAGTTCTAACCCAGAATGAACACAACTAATTTTAAATAAAGTCTTGCCAAGTCACTCAGCAATTCATAAAAACAAACTTTCTCAATTTAACTTGGGAAAAAAGCAAAACCATTAAAATGTTTAACAATTGGCATTACAAAACTTTTGTGTTTTTTCCACAACTTAGTATAGACATCTCTCACCCTAAGAAATGGTCATCAGTCACAGTTCTGCAAGGTTTTCACACAGGCACAGAATCTTGCTCAGGCTGTACTGATGACAGAGAGAAAGCCCTCAAGACGGGAACTCAAAACACCCTTTCTCTGCAATTGTCAACAGGGAACACCAACTACATGAAATCAGCAACTATCTGGATTTCAGGGGTTGAAGGATTTAAGGACTTCAAAATAACTGCTTTGTATCAACTTCAGTTTGAAATGTGTATATTGTTTCTTTGAATATAGTCCCTGTAAGAGCAGAATTTACTCTCTATAGCACCCTCAGGAGCAAAGATCCTTCTCCCTAGTTTGGCCGGACGGGAGGTCTTAAGCAGAAAAACCTGTTTTGTTCTGCATTACCTCTGGATCATATTGCCTCCTTTTAGGCAGCAAGTGATTACTCCGCACTACAGGTTTTCTTACTTGATGCTTTTCTACCACAATCACATTTGCTTCATCCTTTCACGTTTTGTCCCACAGCCTAATGTGACATCAATGGTGCGGGTGCTACGGAAATCCCTATCCAGTATATCCCTACTTCCACTCCGCTCTTAACCATCACGCACAAATTTCTCCTGCAGCTCCTCCTTAGACCCTTCCCTAATGGCTGTCCTCTTTCCCATCTGAAGGGGGGGAACTGCTACAGATAGCAGAGACAAGCACTTCTCTCGGATCTGCGTCATTCCAGGGAAGCAGAGAGCACAGGTACCAGTGACAGACAAAAGCTTTTTCTCTGAAGGCTCTGCTACCAATTTCAGGCAGGCAGGCAGGCAAGAATAGGATTCCAACCCAGCTCTCCTAGGCAGGTAATGAAAAATCCAAGGAAGAAAAATAAAAGCAAAGTGATGGCTCCATTTTCCCTTTTCAGCTTCAGAAGTATCCAGAAGGGAAACGGCTGCTGACAAACTTCTCTTCCAACTGGCTTTCACACACCAGAATCACTGAGCATGTAGCAGTTTTCGAAGTCCACCCGGACAACTGGAGGGTATTCAGACTGGTAGACCTAATCTCATTCAGGTGCACAGCTAAGATTCCTGAAGTTAAGGAAATTTGCTTGTATAAGAAAGCAGGAGTTAACTTTCCCTTTTCGTCCTGCCAATGTCAGTCAGTAAAATTTAAATTCAGCTTTGCAGTGAACCCAAACCCAACTGGTATCTCTACTGCAACATACTATTTGAGTAGCATATAAAATAAAAACCGCAAGTGTTTTAAGAGAAGTTAACTGAAAAACATAGGAAATGGAACCTTCTTAATATAAGCTCCAATTTACCAAGTGGCACTGAAGACTATCCACTGGAAGTGTTTAGACAAGAAAATACGTAAGTCGATTTTAATCGGATTGCATGGCCGCAGAAGTCCCAGAGATACCAATGCAGTAACTTTTCACTTACAGCATGTAACCAAAAATGTGAAGCTAGCTTATTTGTCTCTTCATATTTCCTTAACAGTTCTGCTTATTGAACAAGTCAACCTCTTTTATTACTCAACAGCACACAATATTCTGGCTGCCGATTCCAATTTTCAGGCAAGAAGAAGAAAATTAACAAACCTTAAGTTACTAAAAATCTTAGTTTGAAGAAAAACAGTGACAGCATATTCCGTAAGTTGTTTCATATTCACTAGATGCTAAAACATACGGATTGTCTTTGGCCTCAAGAGTATACTGCATTTTAAGTAGCATCCTGCTTACCTGTTCATCTACAGACACCCTGAACTCCCCAAAACACATTCTACTTTCAGCCATCTTTCTTTCCTTTCAGCTCATAGGAATGTGATTCAAAGCAGCTACCACTTCAAAGATTCATTATGCAACACACACAATGACTATTGTATTATTGCCATTATTGACTGGAATAAATTAAATAAATTGCTTCCACAGAATATGGACAGTCTTGTAAAATTCATGTAAAAATAGAGGAAGAGCACTTTCCATTTGGGTTGTGAAAGGAAATTGATCTTGAACTTTATTCGTATTATACAAAAAACAAGTGCAAATTGTTCTTTCAACTCATCTTCTATCCAAGTGTATAAACCAATTAATAGTAGGTGAAAAAAACAACTAACATTTTCTCATTGTCAGCAATGATGGGAAGTTTTGAATGTTCCTATATAAAAACTAATGCAAATAGATTTGAAGTGATTCTATTAATGTGACTGTAGAGTCTGGAAAGAAATTTAAGGCAAGCATCTTGTCAAAGTAAAGCTTAAGCATGCACATTCTAAATCATACAAAATTTTAAACTACAGATGGATTCCTTTGTAGGATATTGTTTAAGTAGGTTCATCAATGCACACAGTACAGATCAAGGTGGTTTGGGTGGAAGTTTTATACCTGTACCTCAGCATATTTAAACATTGTGTTTTGCCTGGACATAAGCTCTACTCCCTTGAGTAAAACTGTATTAAAAATAAAACCATACTTGAATTAATACTGCCCTCTTTCCTACATCAAATTTAATTCTGAAGATCTCTTAATGCTCTGAAACAAGTTAAGCCTAACATAAGCTATATAAGTAGCATTAACCTAATTTACGTGAATATCCGTTCACCCTGATTTTAGATACTGAAGTAAGAGCAGGTCATTTAAGCATCTCAAAAAAAAATGTTATCCTAATACACTCTTATACTCATTTTACAATAAATTTTAGATTTCAAGATTACAAATAATTTGAGATCCACATTTACATGCTCAAGTATGTAAAGATATTAACCTCTCAAGTGGTATTTCAGTAAAAACTTAACAGTTTTCCCACACAGTGGCATGTCATCAACACTGAATATTCTTCATCCTATGGCTTCAGATGAGGCAGGGATTGAATCTGGCCCACTCAGCGTGGATGCTCTAACTAAAACTTTTATGGCACAAAAGCATGGCACAGACAACAGACACCTATTGCTAAAGCATTTGAGGAAGTTATCTCTTTAAATGAGTGACTAAATCTAGGAAGGCATTCCTAGCCGTGATTACTAGCTAACACGTGCTTGCCCTGGAAGAGGAACGGCATGCTTACACTTCTACAAGGAGAATATTTTATTTTGCATTCATTAAACACTGAATTTGCTGCGCTAACCACAGGCTCTGATTTTTTTCCAGAGGCAAGTCTTGTACAAACTTTAAAGTTCAGAGCCACAATGCTTAAATTTCTTTATGAAGCTGTCCAACAGGATTTAATCAAAAACAAGTAAATGACAAGACCAGATTAAAACAAACAAAACAAAAAAAACAACACAAAACCCCAAAGACAACCAAACTAAGCTAAGGTCCCAGCACCAGTGATATCCTTCCCCTGCCTGGAAGAAGGCTGATCAGATGACTACAGCTTAGACTTATAAATGCAACATAACTTCTGCCAAATGCCTGCATGAATGCAGATGTACTTCCTATTTGTGTGCTTACCTCTTTCTTCAGTGCCTTTCTTCTTTTCCTTCTTCTATTCAATGTACATCTTTATTCAACATACTACAAGCAGTCCAATCTAGCTACAAAGGTTTTATTCTGGACTATGGTATGTCTAATAATTGAGAGTACATTAGTGTCTTACAGACAGCATCAAGTATACAGGAACATCTCCATTCTTTGCTTTTCTGTGAGCTACGTTATCTAATATTTCTGTTCTTATGATAACCATGATCACCATTCTTATCATTCAAACCATGGTAATTAAGTTGACCTATTTGCCAAGAAGCATGAGGTAAAATTACATTCAATTATGGAAACATTTAACCATGCTACATTAAAAAATAACTTTGAACATTTACTTTTCTAAATATTACTAAAACCAAGCCCTGCACACAAGTAAAAAGATCATTTTCTCCCTGTTTTTCATGTTGGCATTTTAAAAGAATCCTAGGAGTATATTATGTCTAGGTCTCACTGAATTTAATGACATAACTGAAAACAGAACGAGCTAATTATTAATCAGTCCTCTGTTTTATACCATTTAAAGGTATTATTCAATCTCTAGTGAGAAATAAAGATGAAAGTAGCTTATATTACATTTGCTATCTACATTTCAAAAGACGCTTTATTCTATCCTAGATCTTGACAGCTTTGTACAACCCCTCAGCCAAGGTAGGTTGTATGAAAGAGCTATATGCTCAAGATAGCGTGTTTACACTTGAGATCAGGCCTTTTTTATTTATATTGTTTCGATAAATCTCACCTGAAGGTTCTTCATGCACAACTAGAATACAATGCCAAATTCAGCATTCGGTAGCACAAGCATAAAATGTGTTTTATTCCTCTGAGGTTAGAATCCGTTCCAATGCATCACAATGAACATTTCTACATGCTCTTAAAACCAGCACGTACTTCTTCATCCCTCATCCTCCATTATCCTGACCCTGGTTTTACTCAAGTACCAGATACGAACATGTGCAAACCTCAATAGTTTAGAGGCGAATAAACCACACCATTAGCGCAAATATAAACACTTTGTTTTACCATATACAGAAACAAAAGGACATTAAACATTAAGATTAGTAACAAAGTAATTGCAAAGTCTAAGTTGGATTTGTTACAAGAAATTACTTTTTATATGTTAGTTGGCAAGGTGTTTCAGAAGCGTAACAGGATCTGATTATTGTACATTTTTCTGGCTGTAAGGTGCTAAATACAGCTGCTACCCATGTGTATTAGAACAGGTAGAAAACAATCTTTAATCAGCCTTCTTTTAACATGTATTTTCTTTCAATTTTTTCTTAAAAAGTAGTGAGCTAGGACTTAAAACCTGTACTAAAACTATATTTCACCAACAGACTAAACATCTGAATGATATGCACAGACAAGAAGTTTTTTGTAATATTTTCTAAGTAGACAATTCTTAATGGAAGAGAAGCTTTGTCTTATAACCAGAATACTTTATTATTCCTCACCTTACAAAAATATACACCTATTATCAGAAAAATCAGAATGACCTTTTGTCATAACATAACTGTAAGTTTAGCCTTGCTTGCTTAAACTAAGGACTTATCTTTGCTTGTGTATATATTATAATTCTTACCATTATCAACAGAAATTATAGCATTATAGGGAAATGCTCAGCTTTGCTCGAAGTTTCAGCACATTATTCAAAATTGCCATAGGGCACTAACATGTGAGATGAAGATTATGAAGAGCAGTAAGACTAAATCAGAGTTGTATTTAAGGCCCAGTACAATATTCAGCAGGTAAAAAAAAAAGCCATAGACTTTTCATCTGAACTCTTAGCCACAAATCACTTAACTTAGACATAATGTGCTAAATAATACAGCATCGATGATGCATTGTGTTGGGGAGATATGTGCTGCTTCTGCAGTTTGGAACACAAAGCATCTTTACAGCTCTTCTGAGACCTACATTAAGCCACTCTCATGCACTTATATTTCCACTGTTAATAAGTTGGGAAGAAAATCAAGAATAAAGCTAAGAATCTTGATCAAACAAGCTTTCTAACAAACAAGTTCGCAACAGCAGCACAGAAAAGGAGACAAGCTGTAAATAGTACGTATGGTGGGGACCTCAGGACGTCAAAACACTACAGAGGGGATTGCAAATTCATGCTGATATGCTTGTTCTCTGCATGAGTGCAAAAAGGCTGATCGTAAAAGATACAAAATGTAACATTCACGGTGCATTAATATCAACTTTGGAAGGCTGAACTGAAGAAAACAAAAGGTCTCTTACTCTCTCTGCAGTCAGCATCACCATCTGTGAAAAAAGTAGTGCTACATGACACTTTGTACTAAACTTTCAAAAAAATCAGCTTCTAAGGAAGCTCATTGTTTACTTTTTGTTAATTTTGATTTCTATCCGACATCACCGATAAAACTAACTGTAAGACACTCCCCACAAAACCAAGAGATCTGAGACTACTTCATGCTCCATCCTGAGAGTCTGCAGTCCCCGTTCTAAGTCTTCTGTAGAGTCAATTACTATTTGAAACACAAATTACAGAAGTTTTACCAGGAATTGTTTTCATCACCTTTCAAGAGAAAATGAAGTGATTGTTACAATCCAACAATCAGATTAAACCAAAATAATCGTAAACTGAAGACGTAAATACCCAAAGAGGTATTAAAAGTATTGTCTGAAAATACAATGTAAAGAATTTTACTTTTTGTTGCCTAGAGCTTATAATCAGGTATATATAAATGGGCAAGTAATTAGAGAAGTCAGCTGGTAGCATATGCTAATCTCTGTTGACACAGAGACAAAGATCTTTTCTACTTTAGCTACAGTCAATAGAACATATTTTAAAATAAGCATGCTGCATTTTATCAGTGATTCAGTGTCTCAGGTATCTAAGCTTCAAACCTACATGTATGTAATTTTACATAAGAATTTAGTACATATTTACAATAGGCACAAATCCAAACCAGTGAAGACAACAGACTTTGGATCAGGCTTCCACTTTGAAAGACCCATTATGTTTGTTTAAGCTAGTATTTTTAAACTCTTACTTCACTTCTAAGTATGCCACTGTATTACAGATTTATATGCAATTAAATGACTCATTTATAAAGTCATAGAAGAAAGCTGTGCTATCAGTCACCTGGTAAGAATAACTACAGCATTTACATTACATTGACTGTTTAATTAGAAACTTTCAGTTATTCATTTACTGAAGATACATTTTTCCCCTATTTCTTTTGTTCTGTTTTTTCTTGGGTGGGAGTTAAGGGCAAAGAATCACATAGAAAAGCATAGTCACTATGAATTTACTGTGCAAAAGTAAATATACTGGCATTAATAAAATATGGAAATGAGAATGTTTTACAGTAGTTAGTGAAAAAATAGTTACTTGGTGTATACTTAAATAAAAATAAAATATATTCTCATTTTTAAGAATAGACAGCTAGCAGAATCTGCATATATAGTGACTTGGGAAGGTCAATTTGATACTGCTGTTCACCTATTAATGTGAAAAGAAAAATACATGCACTTATAACTGTATCTAAATTTTACTACACATATTTGGTAGAAAGTAGAGAGTTGTGATTAGAATATGCACATATTCCTAACTCCAAGTTTAAAAATTGCTTCATTTTTTTATGCACAGTCAACTTCCATTAATATGAGCTATTCCCGTTATTAGGAAAATAACTTCTGCAAAGTTTTATTTATTTTGGTTGGAATCCAAGAACAGAGAATACGAACAAGGCGGTTAGTCTTCAAATAGTAGAAGATTGCTTAAGAAAAAAAAAAAAAAAGAACAATCCTTTCTCCAGATCCATGACAAGGAAGATAGCAAGCAATCAGTTTCAGTTGTGCCAAGAATTATTTGGGGTAGACATCAGGAAAAATATCCTAGTCTTTTCGCACTGGGAAAGACATCACGTGTTAGTTACAAAATGTCTCTCAGTGCAAGTTTTGGAAAAAAAAAACCCAAAAAAACCCAAAACAAAACAAACAGGTTAAACAAGTCTGTCACGAATCACACAAGACTGCTGAATCTGTTTTAGGGCAAGAATCTGTATACATGATCTCTTACATGGTCTCTTAATGTCCCTAGCAGCCCTGCTTTTCTGTGACTGAAAAATATCCCCTGTAACCACTTATTTTGAGTGAAACAGACCTGCAAAGACATATACCTGTAGCCCTGCCTTAACTTTATCTGACAGTGTAAAAATATTGCACTTCGGACAGGTTCATTTTCTTCCCAAAATGAAATTAAATCAAATATGATAATTTTTTCCCCTCTGGCACACAAATTTCAGAATATGGTATGCCAACTGTGGGGAAGGTTATCTGCAGATATTGCATTTTTGTTCCAGAGGCAAGAAGGTCTCAAGCATACTGCAGAAAATCAAACCTTCAAAACATGCAGAAATTATCACCAGTTCCACTGCATAACCAGCATCTGTTTTCATATAAAAAAATAAAAGTTTTTGCATTAAACTTTATTGCACCATCAAATTTTTTTAAAATATCCCCCATTCAAGTGAAATATTAAATTATTTTTATCAAACAAAATATAAGGTCTTCTTTAAAGTATCAAGTAGATATAGTATATGCACTATACAGAAAAAGAACAGTCTAAAGGAATGACATACATCAAATCAGAGATGACAGAAAACAATCATTAGGTTGTTTCTTTTCCGTGTTTAAAAAAAAAAGATTGCAAAAAGATTGTGTAGGCTACTGTATGCATTGTATGCATGAAAAAGCATCCCTCCTCATTCAAGGTGTTGAAGCAGGCGACACCTTCAAGCTGTCAAGCGCTGCATGAATTCTGAAGTGCAACCTGGACTCCATAGAGTATTCTTTGTAGTTGTTTCTGCAAACAATAAAGTTATTTTAAGAAAAACTTTTTTGGCCTGGATTGTTTCTACTTCATACATGCACTGAAGTACTGAAGTTAACAGCCTTCATTCCTTCAACAGGAAACAGTCTGACACACAGATGATTATGAGACATTTCAAGCTACTTCCACAACCTAAGCGGAGACTTATACCGGTACTAACAATTAAATGTCCTGATAAACTGAATACATGTCTTAGCAGCTTTTTCACTTATTTTGATCCTTTCAACAGCCCTCCCAGTTACTGATGCTTGCTGTGAAAAGATAAGCTAGAAGACTACAGAATAGAAAGGCTGTTAACTAAAAGTGTACGTTCAGCTTCAAAACACAACTCAGCCAGAGTAATAAAAGACAGGAAAATCACATTATATAATCCAAACAAAGAAGACAAAACATTGTTTCTAACTCACATCTACAACACTATTGCATGATTCGGATACTTCTCTGTACACACAAGGGGCAAATTCTACCCCATACCACAATCTACAGATGAAGTGAACATGTTGCTCTACAGTAAATTTAGCTCTCTACTGGTCGTCTTTGACAGGGTGTGAAAGGAAAGAGGGAGGTGGTCAGAAGTGTACTGACTTTAAACCTACTCCCACTAACAGCTTTACTGCAGTGGATGTAAGCCCCCCAGCTGCTCTCTGAGACAGAGGTGGTATAGATCCTTTCTTTTGGCTCTCCAGCTCCATTCCATGCATGCAGTGGAGCCTCAGCATCTCTGAAGCCCAAGCTAAAAGGAGACATTTTCCCTTCCTACGTTGTCACATTTGATATTGTCTACTTCACTGCGTCTGAAGGACAGGGTTTCTTGAAACTGTAAAATTCAACTATATAGGACCAACTTTTCCAAGTGAAGAACACAGATTTATGATTACTTTGTATTTTGCACAGGGGCTGGGCAGGAAGACAAAATACGTCTTCATTGTAAAGTTACTCAGTTATTCTTAATCGACAGGCTGATAAAAAAAAAAATCACTCACTTTGCAGTTTCTATGTATCTTATTGCTTTTTCTCTCTCATCCTGTTGTTTGTACAGAAGACCCAACTCGTACAGGGTGAACGGCACCAAATAACTATCGTATTTTATTTGCTTCTCACTAAAAAAACAGAGGAAATAAAGAAGTGGTTAATTACAACCTGCCCTTGACTGACCGGTTAACTTTTAAAGGCAGTCACTGTCTCTAAAAGCACATGGCCAGAGAAAACACTCTAGAACCTTTTTACGGGTTAGTTCTGTGCACTTTAATTATACCTGTAAAGAGTAGACACCAAATACTGCCAACATGACCTTCTAGAAGCAAAAATTTATTCTTTCCTACTTCTTACTTGTATTGTGGTATGTTACCCAAGCTACCATGAACACAATTCCAAAACTGGGACCCTAACGTGTGACTTCAAATTAAAAAAACCACAACCATCAAAAAAGATGACTTGAGATAAAAGCAGTGTTCACTAGGTTATGCAGTATAATACAAATACTTCTTTCCCCCACACAAAATTGAGATCCCCTTACCATAGCTCGCCTGAACAAATCAGCAGAGAAATAAGAAAATTGAACTTTTCCTCAATACAAGAAATTCTCAGAATCACTGTGGCTGGAAGGCACCTCTGGAGATCACCTAGTCCAACTCCGTGCTCAAAGCAAGGTCAACAGCAACAACCTGTCCAGGACTATGTCTGCCTGGGTTTTAAAAATGTCTAGGGACAGAGACTCCAGTCTCTCTGGGCAACTTATGCCAGTGTTTGACCAACTTGACAATAAGAAAAAATCATCCTCATGTTTAAACAGTATGGAAATTCCCGTATTTCAGTTTGTGCCCATTACTTCTTGTTCTGTCACTGGGCATCTCTGAGAAGAGTTCGGCGCTTTTTCTTCCCCTTTGGTTTGTTGTTTTTTTTAAGAACACACTCCCCTTAGGTTACCCTTCAAGTCTTCTCTTCTCCAGCCTGAACACTCTCAGCTCTCTCTGCTTCTTATATAACAGATGCTTCAATCCTTTAATCATCTTTGTGACCTTTTGTTAGACCTGCTCCAGTATGTCCAGGTACCCCTTGTACCAGTGAGTCCAGGACAAGTCACAGTACTCCAGATGTGGCCTCACCACTGCCGAGAGCGGAGGAAAGATCACCATCCTCAACTTGCTGATGACAGTCTTCCCAATGCAAGTCAGGACACTGTTGTCCACCTTTGCTGCAAAGGCGGATTGATGGCTCATGGTCAACTTGGGGTTGTCCATGATGCCCAGGATTCCCAGGGCATTTTCTGACAAACTGCCCTCCAGCCAGTCAGCCTCCAGCCTGGGCTGGTGCATGGGCTTATTCCTCCCATGTGGAGAGGTAGGGACTGGGACTTCCTTTTATTGAGCTTCCTGCAGTTGCTGTCAGCCCATCTCTCCAGCCTGTCCAGGTTGCTCTGAATGACAGCACATCCATCTGGCATATCAACCACTACTCCCACTTCATATCATCTGCACATTTGCTGAGGTCGCATTCTGTCCCATCATCCAGGTCCTTAATGAAGATTTTGAAAACTATTGCACCCAGCATCACACTCTGCATTATTCTACTGGTGACTGGCCTCCAGCTGACTTGATATTGCTGATCACAGCCTTCCGAACCTGGCAGTTCAGCCAGTTCCCACTTATCTAGTTGAGGCTTCATCAGTTTGTCTGTGACAATACTGTAAGAGACAGGTCAAAAACCTTTATAAACTCAAGATGAAGAACATGCACTGTTGTCCCCTCATCTACTGAGTCAGTCATCTCATCATAGAAGACTATAAAGATGGTTAAGTATGATTTCCTCTTCATAAATCCACACTGACTACTCCTGATCACCTTCATGTGTTTGGAAATGGTTTCCAGAATTATTTACTCCACCTTCCCAGGAACTGTTGAGAAACTGACTGGCCTGCTGTTCCCCAAATCCTCCTTCTTGCCCTTCTTGAAGATAGGAGTGACATTTTCTTCATGTTCTCAGGAACTTTCCCTAATTGCAATGACTTTCAAAGATAATGGAGTGTTAACAATGACATTGGCAAGCTCTCTCGGCACTCATTGTTATATGCCAATGACTCATGTACATAGATATGTTCAGTTGCCTTGGACATATGTATGTCTAGTCTGTTCACACTTTTCCTAACCTGACCCTCCTCCATCAAGGGTAGTTCTTGCATGTTGCAGGCTTTCCCATACGTTTCATGGATCTGGAATTCCCGAAGGCTGAGCTTGCCACCAGAACAAGGTGAAGAAGGCCTTTCCTGTCTCTCTTACAATCAACTCTTTGATTCTTATCTGGATAGAATAACATCAACCAATATTGCATAATGAAGAAAATTCACAACAAGCACTGCAAAAGCTCTCAACATTTTCAGAGCAATACTTCTAATGAGGCACCTCACCTACCAAGACAAGCCTTGATGCACAGAAAGTGCATTCATTAAAGCAAGGAAGACTGCTTATGTCATAAAATCTTAATGTAATGCAAAGTCCCAGAAATGTAGAGTAAAGCTGACCAGAATGTAGATACTTAATTTCCTGGAACACCTCTCCTCCCCATGCAAAACATCCAATTTATGAAGAAGTGTTGTCATCTACATTCGGAACAAGATTTTCAGAAACAGCATTCTTTTAACTTCTAACCAATCAAAACCCATTGCCCTGTAACTTGCAAAGTGCTTGGGTAAACTCGCTTGGGATCTTACAAATAGCAAGACAAGGAGAGATGGCAAGAAAATTATAACAAGCAATAGAATTATACATAGCGAATTATCCTTAAATATTAGTTTTCCTAAATTATTTATTAGAAAAATTGCATGTGTAAAAACTGCTTTTTCAACCTAATTACTCTAAAAATGAGAGTGAGTACATAACCCAGTGTTACATTAAGTGAAATTATTAAAGTAGATATGGATCTGACACCTGAAATATTTGATAAATCCATAACACTGTAAATTCAAGTTTTCAACCGAAAAAAAGTAACAACAGTTTCTCAACTACACACGGAAGCATTAACTACTGAAGTACAAAATCCTGTAAAAAAAAAGAAAAAAACCCAGGGAATCCATGTGAATTTTCTCTACTTACATTGACAGTTCTGCAATACAAAAATACTAATTCCAAATTTGTTTAGATAAATGCGTTACCCATCAGTCTGATGTATTTTATCTAAAACGTTACATTTATATAAAGCTATATAAATTGCTATTGAAAAATACTAGTAAAGTTTTGTGGTTCTCCAACTACTTTCAGAGGTATTTTAATTCCAGCTCCTTAACAGGATGTTAAAGTTTAATTATTCAAAAATTCTAACATGATGGCTTCTACAGGATTATCAGAAATGTCACCCAAAGCTACAAAATATAAAGGTAAAAAGTCTGTTTATGTTATTTTTACCTTTGAATTACTTTACTGAAACACAGTTCAGCTTGCATGAGTCTTCCCAAGTGCTTCAGGCAGAGGCCCTTCAGTAACTGCAACAGGCACACATCATCCATATAGTATTCATTGCAATCTAAAAGTAAGAGTGATACACAAACAATCTGAAAACATCATGAAAAGGAAAATCAGATTTTCAGCAGGGAATATATATTCAGACTCAGGACCTTGCTTCTCAGATTTTGTACCTCAAAACATACATAACCGTCATGCACAATTTTAAATACTGCCTACTGAAGAAGATGTGTGCATAACATCTATATCTTTCTCTTTAAAGATACAAACTAAGAAGAAATAAAAAGAAATTGAAACATCCAGGTATTCCCCAGGCTTCTGTATGTGGAAGTCAGTACAAAGCAGGCATAAACTGGCATCAGTTAAACATTTCTGTACTTGTAATATCTAAAAGAGGAAGAAAAACCTACTGAAACCTCCTCCACACTACATTATCTTAATAGCTTTCCCTTTTGCAGAGCACTGGCAGACCTCCAGTAGCACCAGTAACGTGAAAAGCACAAGAATACACTAGGACTCTGTCCTGCAGAACTTTCAGGAAGCGTTATTTGCCAGTACAAAATCAAGAAACTATGTTTATTAGTATTCCCATCATCTCTAAGAATTGAGAAGCTTCACTAGCAGTGTATTAACATTCGGAAAATTCAAGAATAGGACTAAAAGTATCAAATAAAAGTGCTTTTGTGAAGCTGTTCAGAAATGTAACCTTGACGAGTGTGGTCCTTTTTGTTGCCTTGGTTTATAGCATTTGCTGGGTGCAGGAAAGCAAAAGAAAGGAAAGAAAACACATATGGATAGACAGATGGCGGCACATACATTAACAATTCAGGAAGCAAAACACCCTCCCTTCAGATCATGTTGTTTACAACTAATTACAAGCTCTCTAAGGTCATGTTAATTTTTTCTTAATAGTCTGCCAAAAAAATCCTACGTAAACAGTTCTGAAACATGCAAGACTAAAGCATCTTACGATCCAGCAAAGTGCTTTGCCACTACATTCAGGCTTATTTCTGCCTGTGTTTAAAACCAGAATGTCTCGATAGATAAGAACTGACAGACTGCGCTTTTAGTGACAGGTAGATGTGTAGTGAGTGAGTATTTTGCATTCTCTCTAGCCTGTTTTGCTAGGCTAAGGTACTGAATTCAAGTGAGAGTGTCTCCTAAAGGACTCATTCATTGAAATTACTGGGGGCAATCACTGATGTCAGTAAAAGCCTGCCAGTCCTTTAACTTCAACTAGTATCTCCCTGGTATCTCCCAGAGGAAGAAAAGCTATTATGCCAAAACAGTAATAGTAAATGACAGTAAATGCACAGGCCAATTTAATACAGACAACCTCGCAATAAATGTGGCAGAATCATCTTCCTGCAGTCTTCCATACCAGAGGAAATATCATTATCTGGATTATAAAACACACAAGAAATTAATTTTTCTTGAAGTTACAAATTCCTTTTTTACGTCTTAGAGATGAAACAACTGTGGAAAAACAAGATTTCCAAAAATCCTGAGGGGGGAAAAAAATCATTTCTAATGTCTTTCATCTGTTCCTTCTACCATCTCTATACAACATACACCCACTTTCAATCCTTGACAGATTCCTTGCTGTGCCTGTTCACTTGAAGCAAATGAAGTACAGCTTTCTCTTAAGAAGTCTCAATCCCTAAATGACCTTTGTGTATAATTAACACACTTTTTTACAGCACCTCAGCAGTCCTTTAAATCTATCTGACAGCTGTCTCTTAAAATAATATTGTATCCTTGCCACACTCTGCTAATAGCCTTAATCACTTTCTTTGGGTCTCAATTCAGCAGCAATTCTGGTAATCAGAGTCTTTATCTTGGCTCAGTCCGTATCTTAAAAGCAAATCAGGCTCACAGATGCAAAGTCAAGAACAAAACTACATTTGGCTGCAGTTATTACTAAAAAAAGATATGGAAAGCACAAAAACCAAATACGCTTCCAGATTACATCCTATTTGTAAACTGCATATTTCCGTAAGAAAAACATACTGATTTTAATTCTGTTCCTTTTATTTTGGTACCTTGTGCAACTCTGCTTAGGAATTTGACAGGAAATTTACTTAATTGTTATAAATGAATAGCGTTTATAGTACAAGCCCCTGCACGATACACCACCAGATTCCACACAGCTTCATCAGAACCTTCCTCACAGAACTTATGCGAACATGACATTATTTGCAGATGTCTTGTGTATTGCTACATTTTGGTTTTAATAACACAAAAAAAGGAAAAACATTTGAGATTGAAGTCACTCACTACTGATTCTGCAGAAATGCGAACAGAATAAAAAAAAATTTAAGGGACCCAATTCAGTCTTGGCCTTGCAAGACACTAAGACTTATTTAGCTTATTATACCATCCAGATTTTACCATTACGTACTTCTTGCATGTCCTTGTGTAACTTCTGATGCATCACCTCAGTTCATATGTATATTATAACTAGATCTACTTTTACATTTTAAAATTCATGTTTTAATAATGTAGCAAATCTAACTTTAGATAAATTGTTCATAAGTGTGATTAAAATTTGTGTTCAACAGAAATTATTTTTGGTGAATTACCATTAAAAAAGTTTCACGTGCAAAAAGATAATATTCATTCTTGAAAAATGCAGAAGAGAGGTCAACTGCAAAGTTCACATGACAGATGACAGCAGCCACCTGATAAAGCCAGGTAATCCTGCAGTAAACCTCTTGTAATAATGGAACTTGAACTCCTTTAGGAATAAGTTATGGACTGATTCCCTAAACATTACGTTGAACATCCATGCTTCAAGTACATCAAGATCTAAAACCACGGTCAAAGTTCATTTTTTAAAAATACGTTTTATTTTACAACTAGCAAACATGTTTTATTTTGGCAGAAAGTAGAAAAAACAGACTCATGAATAGTACTTCATTATTTCCTTTATACTTAGTCATATTCTGCTCAGTATGTGTCCTCTGTAGTAAAGTTAAAGTCTGGTGTAAATTGGTTTAGAAAAAGTATTTTTCAGACATTTAAGAAATTAGCAGATTATGCTTCGAGAACGCTTTCAGAGACTGGAATGTCTCAGTAAAATTCTATTAAGTTCTATAATTAATACCCTCACATTCTTGAGTTTTCTGTATTCTTCTGCAGCATCAACCAAGCCAGATAAAGAACATATTGAAGAATCAATGCTAACTTTCATGCGTCTACAAAATTTCTATACTCGGACTTAATAGCACATTGCCCAAGTCAACACTTACCCGACAGAACATTAGTAGACAGAAACAAAGCAAAATGTCAGCATTTCTTACCAGCTTATTAATTCCATCTTAACTGATCACTTACTAGTTTCATTTTGTAGAGCAATTTCTTCTTTTTCAATTGTTATCAGTAAGTTTTCAGTGAGGTCTGCCCTTTTGCCCACAATTGCAAAGCCATTCCAGACATACATCATTTCCTGGCAAAAAAAAATAAACAGTACAAACTCATGGAATTGCATAAATATTTAATTAAAGATTATCCCTTGGAAGGCTGTTATGGAACAGTTTGAGTACATAAAAATACTGCCTACAAAAACTTGTTTTAAACAGTATGAAAAGTTTCAAGGCCAAAACACTCACTGTGGAGAAGCCCATGAATAAAAGTATGTGTACGACTTCAAATAACCACCCACAATGAGTACAGGACATTCTGTCAGTTACACGCAAGTTCACGAAGACAATCCCATTCGCCTTAATAACCATGTAATTAAAGTTGCATAAGAGCATCTATACGTAGCGGAGGCAAAATGACGTTGAATGTGTGTGAGTAAAGTTAACCTGGGTTTCTAATTTTTGAATGTTCTGACAGCCTTTAAATAAATTCTGATGTATCCTCACAGATCTTTAAAACCAAAACTGAACAGATCACAGTATACATATATATTCATGCACCCAAACACGGACTTGTGCATTTGTTTTTATATAGATGCTATAATCTACAGGCTGGTGCCTTCCATATGGAGCAGCACTGGAAGTGGACAAAACTTCCTGGATAAAAATGTGGTTCCAGTATACACATCCAGCACACGCTTCCCATATCATTTCTACAAAATCTTACTTAAAAAAAAAAATCAAGGCAAATCCTGGCACAAAGCTTCCCAGATACTTCAGTACAATAGTAAGCAATATGCTTGTTTCAATACATTAAATATTGCCACATTGTAACACATAAAAAGCATGAGAGTTAATGCTAAACCATACAAAACTTTGCCAAGACCTTTACTCAATCACCACAAACAAGAGTATCATTCATTCTACTGTATTTGAATTGTAATTACACCTCTGAAATATGAAGCCTAGTGCCATTCTGCAGCTGATTTCAGCAATTTCCATTGCTGAAACATTTCCATTTATATTTGTGCTGTAACTATGCAGGTTTGCAGAGGGAGAAAAAGACTGGTTTTGTCAAAGTCTGAAACAGTGTTATTGACAGTATCAACTACATGACGCTAGATTTGTTTTGATTCCGTAGTCCTGTCTAATTTATGCCTACTGCAGTAACACCATACACTATGTTTATTTTTGCGTAACCGATGATGGAGAAATTCTTAAAAGATACTGGATTTGACAGCAATACCAAAGATATACTCACAAATGAATAGCACTGTGCTGTACAAGCCCAGTGTAACTTTATTACTTAGGTGTTTATATGTAATTGAGTATACAATGATTTTTTTAAATGGATAGATTTTTTTTTTGTCTCCTCTTTCTGTATCAGTGAGTTTTCATGTAAGAAATTCCTTCTCAAATTATGTTTTTCATTTTCAGTTGTTGCTAAATTATCCATGTACAAAAATTTTAGCATACACATATGCTAAAGCATATACAAAGCATCCTTGCTGTGCACACATAAACAGACTGTGCCTCTGAAGTTAAAAGTGTGGGAAATTAGAATGGCATTAGTAAAGCATCATTAACTTCTGCACATTTTACTCAGACTCAATATAAGAAAGCATAATACAAAAAAACCCACCAAACCAACACTCTTCATTTTCACCAAAAGAACAGAAAGTGTTGAAGTACGCCTTAACTTCCTAATAAGTCTGGAGGCCAAGGATTGAAATCCTGCCAAACTAAAGAACATGAACACATACGCTAGAAACCCCTGCAGGCTTCTAGCTGAAAGGTAACTTTCAGCCTCATGTGGCAACAGCGATCATTCTCTGTATGTTTGAGCTGTCACATGAAAAATGTCTCTGGTTTTGGACTGCTAGTAGTTGGTAGCATGATCCAGACTCTAGCAGATTTCACAGAAGTCCCAATGCGTGAATGCAATAATTCTTTTAAAAAATAATTTAAAAAATACAGACACATACTACCTGATAATATTATTCTTTCTCTGTATAATGAATTACATGTTTTTTTCCTATTTGAAAAGGAAAAAAGAAAGGAAGCATAAATACCAAGGCAGGTAATATCAGCTTCACTGGTTGAGAACTTGCATAGCGTCGAGCTTTCCTTACTGCAAACTTCTCAGTTGGGATAGATTTTCCTGCAATTCTCTGTTTTAGACCATCCACTTGTCTACAAGGAGGGAAAAAGGAAAAACAGAAGTTACTTTATGCTATTTTTACTCCATCTTATTTCACTTAGCAATATTTGCTATTCTCCTTTGAAGTATAACATCTTAAATTGTTTCACACCACTCAGACTGCAATTGCAGGACAGAAGTTTGCTAATAAAAGGAGCATTTTAAATATTCTGATGCTAAAAGCAAAGAGAAAAACTGAACAGTTGATGGTTTTAAGTAGGAAATAAGTCACACATGACAAAGATACTCAAGTCAAAAACTTTTATATGGGGGGGAAAAAAAAGGCTGCACACCTACTTGCTTTATAAATGTTTACCTGAATAAAGACACAATGTCCTCACCAGTCCTTTTCAAATCATCCTCTGGAAGCATACATAGAATTGCTGCCTTCTGGAATACATATATTGCCTATTTTGAAAAGAAATTGCAACATATTACCACATCTAATTTGCTGTGTTCAGTCAATACACTAAGGACTCAAATCTTTCATCCCATTTGCTGCAGCAAAGTGTTTCCAGTAACTCTCAGGCAGGTGGAACTACAGAAGTTTAGCATTTCCTTTGTCACATAATTTATGCTGTAATTTTATTTTTGACATATTTATTAATATTCTAAGTAAGTTAGAATACTAAAGTTGTCTCTTGCAAAGAACATGACAATGCATTATGCAAATCACTAAGATGAGGTTAAATGGCATAACTATTTTAAAGTCTGTTAATGTTTTTATATGATGTGTTATGTGTAGAGACATGCCTGAAAAAAACAGAAGAAAACATCTGAGTACTGATTCAAGGCAAGTTCAACAAATGGACTTTGCAGAGAAAAAAGGAAACATCCATAATTCTTTTCAAGACATTTGCACTTCACATTGAATATACTATTCTCTTCCTCTTTTGTCAAGCATTGGATGTATCCCCTTTTCCACTAAGCATAATAAAACAGTAATCCAGAAAGGAATAGATAAAAATGATGTATCAAAAAAATATTTGTACATTGTGCTTGCGTTCATACAACTATTGCAAGGAAAAGGTAGATACCCCAACTTTTCTCCTGAGATCCTGTCTCCAGCAGCCTTCTCATTTCATGTCGCAAAGCATCTGCTGAGTAGGCCTGCTGTTGTCTGTTTATAATTAACTAACAGACACAGTTTCTTCAGCCAAGTTTTACTAGTGAGTGCTAGAATATGACTTGAGATGCAAGTTAACAGTTATTCTCTCCCTCTTCTTTCTGACAACTCTGGTAATTACCTCTGTTTTTAGAGGGGCTGATGCGCTGTTAGTTACGGTGCTTCAGAATGTGAAATAAAAATTCCTCCTTAACCACCCAGTTAAACCTACCGTTTTTGTGCCATTGTGCCTTATGGTTTTCAGAAGAACTACACTTCTGAAAACTACAGATTTTCAAAAACTACACTTATTGTGAGAACTGAAATGCAAATCTAACTGTGGAGAGGCTACTGGTATATCATAATAATGTCCACCTGCCCATTTACCTTAGACCACCTGCTCTCTTTGCTGAGCAGGTCTGCATACCGATATGCTTGAAGCCAGTACTGCTGGAAGGTGTAGCACCACATCAGTTCCCAGTAACAGAGATGATGAATCTGTTTCCACTCTTGCTGAGCTGCTATGCATTCTTGGAACCTCAACTGTGCCTACAAGGTAGTTAAGTAAGAATGATGAAAATTGGCTCAATTACAGCTCCACATGAGAGCCATGTCTAGTTACAGAGCAAATTCTTTCCTAGCACCCAAGTGGAGAACATGTGACTAGTAAAATGAGATAAACTTCCCTTTCAGTCTCACTTAGAGAGCACAAGCTGGAATCAATATAGACATTGAAATTGAACGTGAACAGGGACAAGAGCATAATTACCAGTCCAAATAAAATAAGTTACTTGGATGAATTAGATATTTTTTCCCCCCAAGTTGAACACTGAACAAATAAAAACCTTAAAAAGAAAAAACTGATTTACCTTTTCAAAATTTCCTTTCAGTATATCTATTCTGGCAGCATAAAACAGAATAATGGAACCCTTGAAAGGAGATTGAGAAAAATACCCAGTTACTATTTTAAGCTTAGGAAAGTACATCGCTGTTATAAAATTTATTGAGAATACACACATTTGGAAATTTCTGGAGGTAGGGTTCGAGGAGACTGTCTGCTTCCTGAAGGTTGGCTTCCCCTGTACCTAGAAAACATAACAAACCAACCTCAATGTACTTTAAAAAAAAACAGTTTAATAGATCAAGACTTTGTAAATCATATTATGTCTTGATTAGATTAATGGATGACTGCTTTTATGCAGAAGGAGAATTATTTCATCATATTGTGTTTCTATAAAAATGGATATTTGACCTGAAGGTACTAAGTGCTTTTAAGATAGTAAATGCCTGTAAGTAGAAACAAAACAGAACATATGTTTTTATTATAGATCCAAGTTATATTTTTAAATCCCTTTAATCGCTTTAGCAAGTTAGGAAAACATTCCTCAGCTGCCTCCTTTCCTAATTTTGAGCTCAGTAATGAAATAAATACAGGTGATACTGAAAGAAATTAAGTTCTCCTTAATTTCCTGATGAGCCTGAGGGACAAGGACCAAAATACTTCCAAAGTAAAAAACGTGAAAATATAGGTCAAGGATGCATACAGAATTAATGGTGACTTTTAGCCCCATGTGTCAAAAGCAATTAATTCTCCACATGTTTGAACTTCCAAGTTAATTGTTTGAGATTACAGACTTCTTTCTGGAGACAGTTTTCACAATATCTGATGTTAATTTATGGGTAAGGACCAGCAGAACTTCAGATAACACTGAACTCAGAGTGTTTTGTAGTATTTTGGTGTTGCATGTTGAAATAGCCCTGCAAATGGAACAAGATGTTGGTATAATGCTACCTATCCTCACTGTTGCTGCAGACATAGCTTTGTCAGAGATACTCTTTTCAGATCATACTTCAGTATGCAGCAATCTCCTGTTAAAAATCTAATTGGCCACAGTTTTGAAATTCAGTTCAAAAAGAATCACAGTATCTATCATAATGTGTAGCATGATGGAACAGCTACACAGTGGGTCTCACCAAGGATTAAGGAGACGTAAGTATGATAAACCAACAGGGTGAAAGTACACAGAATGGCCCTCAAACTGCTGCCAGATGCGCCTTCCCGTAGTTGACAGAGGCCCAACTCCTAAGAAACATCACAAACACATGCAGAATTAACTATCAGTATACAGACTTACTATTAATAGTTTCTGGCTCCCCCAAATTCAGTTTTTCTTTCAGATAGAAGTATTTCTTAATTCAGCACTTTGTTATCTCAGATCCAATGCAACCTTCTACTAAAACAGTTCTGCCACGGCTTATAGCACTCAGCAAGGACAAGATTAAGCTAACGCTGAATAAAATTACCCATGCATTTCGGTGTCCTGGTGAAATGGGAGCACCACACAGGTCTACATCCCTTCCCCACTGTTTGCTGGCTATGAGCCTTTCAGAATAATGTCTTTAAATCTCTGTTCAGTGAGAACCTCTCTCAACTCTTCCAGTGCTATTTGTCAGCAAGAGTCTTCCTTCACAGAAACCCCTGGTATCCTCAATTCTCCTCCATCAAGCCAACCACTATTTTGAGGTTCTGATCAAAATACTACTTTTGCTGACACACCACCTTCTAGACACCGTGTCCAGAAGCTACAACAGAATTTGTGTGTGCTGAGAAAAGGAATCCAGATTCATGGAGACTTACTCAGTTCTTAACGCCCCATCTTTTGCAGTTTAGGCACATTACATGACAGCTTGACTGCTTGGGTGATTGTTGAGATGAGCTCAGAGCTTCCCTGCTCAAGATCGGGGCTCTTCAGAAACATCAGATTTTAACAGTTTGCCTCAAAACAAATATTAACTTAATATGAGTTTTATTGTATAGCAACTTGACAAGTTATAGGAGAATTAAAGCACCATAGAAGAAAAATGTGGTGATACTCCGAAATTGTTTAATTCTTTTCCTTTCAGCTTTTACTGCCTTTTCAGTCAGGGCAAAAATGTGTACTATGGAAGAGCTTCAGCATAAGCCAGGTCTTTCACAGGAAGAAACAGAATAAACAGATCTCTACTGAAGTTTAATTTTACATAAGCAGAACCATATTTGTGGACAAACTAACAGCAATAAGACATATGGAAACTCTTTGTCTCATTAATAACTTGAATTTTAGTTATGTATTCTTCTGTGGGTTGCTTTGTTTGGTTTGTTTTTTCGGTGCTTTGTGTTTATTTCTTATGGGTGACAAAAGATTTTTAAAGGGCTGTAAGAGACTTACAAAACAAGGCTAGGTTTACAACAACAAGGCTATGATTACAAATACTTTCCTCATCCATGAGAAAAAGATGTACTGAGATTCCACATGACAAGATATTCAGAAGTTCCTTCTGCCAAGAAATGAGTTGGGATTGTGGGTGGAAAAATACACAACTGTGACTCTCTCCACAGTTACTTGTATGAGGAATATTAATTTCTGACTATATAGGCTTGAAAAAAAAGCTGGTATCTTCTCCTTAAGGACCAGCAAAAGGAAACGAAATTGCAATTTGAAAACCCCCTCTGAAGCAGACTGGTCATTTCCCACGGCTGTTCAAGATCAGAATATCACCATATGTGCTCTTATGCCTGCATCATCTAGCACACTTCTCATCTTTTTAACAACGCAAAAATACCGATAGACAATACAGATCATTATACTTTTGCTGTGAAATATATGACGTTAAATCCATCCACTCTTTATCTAAGAAAAAAATAATTTGAAAAAACAAATATCAGATCCAATACCCTATTGCCAGAAAATCCAATAAATTCTAAAAGTCGGAGGATCCTTCCTGGTAAAAGCGACAGCATCTGAAATACATTTCAAACGAAAGTAAGATAAATGAAAAACATATATATGTTGAAAAAAAGTAAAACCACTATAAACTTGAGCCAAAAATGCTAGCTACTATGTTAAATGACATTACACATTACTGGAAAAAGTAAAACACAAAAGAACTTGAAAATAGACATGCATGAACAACAATATACAATCAGTCTGCAGCTTCAGGGAAATTCAGACTTTTGATAATCGTCCAACATGGAAACAGCAAGACAGAGTCCAGCTGTGCTTCTTAAGACAATGACAGATTTTTGTCTTCAGCTGATCAGAACCATCTGAAAATTGTGGGTCATTTGGAATGGAAGCATCATCTATTTTGGTAGTACTAACAATCTACAATTGGTATCTTACTTTACTCACAATCAAATGACACAATGGTATCACAGAAGTTCTACTTATTCCAAAAAACACTGAATTAGCAAATCAGCAAGTGTATTTGTTTTAGAAATATTAGCTATTGTTATAAACTTTTAGCCCTCTATTACATGCACTTTTTGTTCCCCTTGTAACTGCATTCTCTTCATCCTACACAACAGAAAACTTATAAAGATCACAACCACCTTTTCAATGAAGGTCTATTTGAAGGTCAGTGTTTGAAAGCTCCATTCACCCTAATGCATTCTGCCCAGCAGAGACTTTCTGTTAAGCTTCCTGC
>NW_010544436.1:26368-27852 GCF_000687285.1 Phaethon lepturus
GAGACTTCATTAACAACAGGAAAGGTCAGAACACTTATGAACAGAGACATCTACCAGTTCTTTGGGTTTTGAAGACTGAGAGGTGCAAACAGACCTGAGTTCTGACCTGACTCAGAACTGGCCAGCTCCAGTCTGGAATGATACAGACATTAACATACCAGCAGAAATCAACTCTCACTGTTGCCATGCCAGATGTGAAGAGGCAACTGTAGTAAATTGTAAAGAAGAACACTAGTGGGTGTACCCAGTTTTCTTTTACACAAACTCAGTAAACTACTGCTCATTCTTCTGAATTTGTAATTGTCTGTGCCAATCTACAGTATGCCACTGAAGAAAAAGAATGGTATACATGGCGGTGTTAGAATAAAAGCAGTCACTCCAGGTATCCTGTAACCAACAGCATAAGCATCTTAAAAATTCCTGCTACACACAGGTACGTGTAGCTGCTTTTCCTCTTAAGAAATACATACATAAATTAGTCCAAGAAAGTGAAATACAACTCAGAATAAATTAGTAGAAAGATACTAGCAGGCATGCAAGCAAAAAGCCACTGCTGTTTTCATACTGCAGAAAACCTTAAAAGCTTGTATCTCCATTTTACAAATGTGTAATTTTAAAACACGACTACAGTACTGTGTCTGCAAAGAAAGAATCCTACAGAACTATCCTAATGGCCTTTCTGTAGTCTGAAAAACTCATACCAAGTTGAACGCTCCAATTCCAAGTTTTACTCCTCCTTCAAACTGGTAGTAAGTTTCATTTTTGCTTTTGTTCCCCTGAGTCATCTGTAGTACCTGATGACATTCTCTTTTGATGCAGGAAGAAAAAAAAAGAGGGAAGGGGAAACATGACTTAGAAATTACATGAAGTATAATCATTATGACTGCTATAAAAATATTTCTTTTTCTTTTGGAGGCATTAATGCAACTGCACCTGTTTATACCAACACTGAATCTAAGTGATTTCTAACGGCTTACTTGTATATTTGGTAACTTGTCCTGATTTTGAGGCCACCTTTGATAAGGTTAATCATGTTTTCATCCTGGAAGAAAAAAATTAATTGTACAAAAATGCACATTCAGCTATCACATATAACTCATACATAAAAACCTTCCATCTACATTTAAATTTATTTGTAACTTAACTGTAAAACTTCTTTAGTATTTCCAATGACCATTATTAGATTAATGTCTAAAACTGAAACTAATAACTTAAAAGTTTTAATGTAAAGTAAGTGCTTTAAGTTTTCAGGGAACTGTATCTCACTGATTTCTCTGGTGCATGTTATAAATTTTAAAACTTAAGAAGAGGGTGAAAAAAAAGCCAGAATTACTTTTAGCAGAATTTCTAATGCGTGTAACAAGAGCTCTCCACCAGATGGTGCTGTAGGAACTTTTTAGAAAGTTTTGAAGTAAAAATTATGACACACACAAACAAAGCCAGCCCCTGGCAAGATAAACCAAGGAATCCCCTGAACAGATGAA
>NW_010544436.1:27883-46684 GCF_000687285.1 Phaethon lepturus
CAACAGTAACCACGTGTACTACCCAACATATATGCTTATTAACTTCTAGAAAATCGGAAGTAAAGCCGCAATGTACTAGCCATGAAAAATAAATTCCTGAAAAGCAAGATGGTTAATAGTTCAACAGGACAGAATTTTTTCTCTTAGAATTCACACATAAGGGGAACATGTGCAGGCATTTCAGAAATGCACGTTTAAGTACCCAGAGAGAGCATATGTGATATGGAAAATGAAAAAGCACAAAAAAGCCTCAGAATCATCAACAAAAAGAAATTGTGGCTTCCATAAAAAGGTCACCATTTCAAAAGACCTCAACTGTTTTGTCTGCAAGACTGAACACCCAAACACAAGTGTTTTAATACAAGCATTACTGCTATCTCTTTCTGAATGGTTACATTTTCATTATCATCATCATCCTCAGATGAACAAAGGTTGACTAAGAATGAAAAATACGGGACATGACAGCAATCAGCTGAGCAGGTATTATTGTCAACAGCAATGGATCTCTCACATGGTGGATAGTGAGGTGCTGCTTTAGAGCAAGAATACCCCTAAGGGTTTGTTCCATTTCATACAGTCCTAAACTAACCTCCTTCAACTGTTTAAAAATTCTCTTGATGCTTAAGAAAACCTACCCACAAAGCAAAAAAGAGGGTTGCTTCCATTTGGTTAGTAAAGGAGAAAGTCAGTTAAAGGAAGACTGGCATTCCATTAATAATATTTCCTGATACTTTTGGCCAAAGTACTGCATTAAGTGGCTTATAAAGCTTTGCCAAATTAACTTTTTAGGTCCATCTCATCTTAATATCTTTGTGCCTTGCTTCTTCCTCATAATTTGTATCTGAAGGGATTATCTAAAATAAAAATTGTAAAAAAAGAGTATGATTTAACACCTCCCATTTTCAGGAATCAGATTTCAAATCAAATTTGAAAACAGTGTAGCATGAAGTCCCTGAACCACAAGCTAAACAAGCAGCACCAGACAGCATTAAACAGCAGATCTGTGAACTGAGTTACTACCTCAGCAATGCTAACGCACGCTCATTTCATAATCATTCATTACTGTATTGTTCCTGACACCATGTCAAAAGTGCATGGAGAGCGAATCAGAGACAAGTGCGCATCAGTTGAAGTTTTGTTAGTTGGGAAACATTCTATCCTTTTCATGCAAAAAAAATCTTGGACTTTCAAACAAGACATTTTCTCATACTTGAATATCCTTTTAAACAAGTACTGGCCACTGTCAGATGTGATGCAAGATATTTAAACATACTATCTGTATAAGACTTCAATATATACCTTTGGTTTTTCATTCCTGGGTATCAGTAACATCTTTGGTTATTCATATAAACAAAGGATTTTGCTGGGTAGCACAGCATTTACGATGCTTTCAATGTTATGAAACAACAGTGATCCAGTAGAAAAAAGTTTGCGTTTAAATACCATGTTTATTGTGGGAATGATGTTTCACAAGTACTAACATCTTCCCATTAAACTGCTGCAGGGAGATAGGAAATAAGCAATTGGCTTTACCTGTACGAAGGTGAGAGCTGCCTTCTGTAGTAAGCATTCAGCATAGCAGATTTCAGCATGCATTTCCTCTATATAAGAAAGAAAAGTTATTTACTGTCGCAAAAGTTATTGCCAATATTCTCTTCTTGGAATAAATGAAACAAATAAAATGCTGGCAAGAAAGGAAAAAATCCCCAAGAGTCTGCTATTGCTGTTTTGATAACTGCTGAGTAATAGCCATAACACACAAATCCCAGTAGAAATAGTAATTGGGAAGCTAGCTAAAAATAGTCTTCTATTTCACTTCTCAGACAGAAACTTTGAACTTGCTAGAGCTGACTCAAGCCGAGGGCAAAAGCTACCTGTCATTCTGGCAGATGGTCTCCTGTACTTTCCATTGATCCTAAGTTTAAATATCAGTCTACAGCAACTAGTTCTTCCAATCCTCCTTCCATGTCTTAGAAAAAACTTTTACAGATGAATGGTAACACTCACTGTGGCTCAGGCTTTTCCCAAATCCAGTAAGACACTATGAACAGGTTTTCATCAAGTCATGCTCAACAAACCAAAAGCTCCAGGCAGACTTTCTGTCCTCATGCAGCACTGAGAAGCATATTTGACTTAACATAATGAAACAAGTTACCTTGCACCCATGCTGCAAGACCAGCCACATGCACAAGGCTGCTGCATGTACAGTGCACACATGGTGAGTTTGATGTGTCAAGTATTAAAGAGAATTATTTTGTGTCAGGTTAGGAAAAAAGGCATACTTGATTCTGCCTGAATCAGAAATAGGAGATCAGCATTTTCAGAGCCATGAACAATGTACTGATACCATTTCCCAAACACCTTAAGGCAAAACAGACAAGCACAAAACTTGTTAATATATTTAGATCCCAATGCAACTAATGTCAAGGACTTATTCCACAGCACCAATGATTCTTAAACTTTTGGGAGTGGTCTTAAGTTAAAAAAAAAAAAAAGGTAAATCTGTAAATCTCTCTTCAGTCCTGTAACGTGTTGTGAAAGGCATTCCTTTAATTCATGCATGCTCAGAGCCAAAAAAAATTAGTCTGAATCCCCCATTTTGAGAAGCTTTGCTTTCAAATTATAAAAAAACCCACCATACCAGTAGTCAAGCATTTTAGTACATGTTGGTAGGATGTTTTTGAAGATTTTTTCACTTTGTTATTTTAGTTGTATTATAAACCACTTACCTTCACTCAATTGATCCACTGATTGTTTAGAAACTAGATTGGACAAGGATTCCACCACTGTGCTTCTTTTCCTGAATCTAAATCAGTCATACATCAAAGAAAAGAAACACACACAGGCTGAGCAACATTTCAGCACAAACTTGAACTTAATTATTTACTTTCTATTTACTTTTTTTAAATTTTATTTACTTAACCATTTCCAACCACAACTTATAGACATTCCTAGTAAAGTGATGATTTGCCAGTAGTTGCAGTTCTTTGAGCAGTCTAACCATGGCCACTGGTATACATTTAGGCTCAGAAGCCTATCCAACCGTCACTGATGTTCTAAGCATACATTAATCTACTTTAAATGTACAATAGCTTCCATCTCACCTCCACCCACCTGCTGCCGAGATCTCTCTGATGCTGTGTAAGCCACCTGAACTGGACTTCAAAGTTTTATTAATTACTTTTTCCGTTTCTTAAAATTGCACTCAGAATTAGGATGAAAAATCAAAAGGAGCTCTAATACTTCAGTATTTTGTGGCATCTTATGCTAGATATGATGCCAAACAGTCACATATTTCACTTTCAACAGATCTGAACTGTCCATGTTATGAATTGGTTTATTTTAGTATGACATTCCAAAAATGAATTTGTTACCACTGTCAAACAAATCAGCTTTATGAAGAAGCTAAAGAAACAATTCAACATTCAGAAAAGGAATGTATTTTGTAAGCCAGGAAGTCATTAAGTACAAATACTGAGCATTAGCTGATCATTTGTTTACACTATTCTGCACATTGAAAAGCACAGGATCCAAACAATAATATTATAACACTACAGGTTAACATAATGCATAGCAAAAAAAAGGGTCAATTAAGGCACATGTAGTTCTGGCAGTTCTTCACCGTTGAGTGTTTGATTGCCTTTATCTTGCATTTTTATGAGTTTTGTGACAGATTAGACCAGAGCACTTATACATAAAAGTTTGTATCTTGCAGACATGGCGGCCCTTATTGAAATTAGCTAAAGTACAAACAGGCACCTGATTTTCAGACATGCTAAACAACATAGTTCAGATGAAACTGTGACTCAATAGCACACCTGAAAAAGAGGGACAAAGCGCTGGCCCTTTATTTTCTTCAGGTAGTATCTGGTAATTTCATCCCATGTCCCTTTCTTTTGTTTGTCATTGCTAAGGAGATGATGTTAAATGTCTAAACTAACAAACTGAAGAAATCTCAGTACAAGCTTAGTCCTATTAGACTACTGGGTCCACCTTTGAAACCAACTTTTAAAAAGAAGAGTATTTTCATGATGAAAAGGTAAATTCAAAATATGGAGCTTTTAAATTGTTGATCCCCACAGAAAACAAGAAGTCACAGGTTGAAACAGCTCAGGCAGTTCAATCATGTACTGTCAGCTTACATGTAGGTCTACATGGCCAACCAGCCATTTAACAAACTTTAGAGGCTATACATGCCCAGACCTGACAAGTCTTTTGTTTCCGTAATTCCAAGAAACATAGCCTTACCAATAATAATTGGATAGTGACACTTACTCCACCTTCACAAATCTAGATCACTACCATACTGACAATAGCCTGCTTTGAAAGCTTACAGACAGCTGGGATATCTTACAAAGAACACTTAGTGGATTAAATACCTCATAAATGGTCATTGCTTGAACTTACCTTTGGCAGGTTTGCAAAGCTTCCTTCATTGTAGAAATTCCCATTTGTATATCCTGCTGTTCAAAGGTCATAGCAGCTTGCATAACTAAAATAGTGCTGTACCCAAGGGCATGGTACATACTATCTTTAGACCTAGGACAAACACATAAGTCTTCTGCATTTAAGCAAAACTTTAAATTACAATATAAAATTAAATGCTGAGACACTTGCCTTAATTTGTGAGAAGACAGAAGAATAAAGTAGGAAAGTAATGGACATGAGAACATAACCTAGCAAGTATCATCTTCCACTGGGTGCTACATGTCTACCTCCACAGGTTATTGCAGCAAGTTCCAAAAAATAGCCCAATTGGGTTACACAAACATTGCAATTAATTATATCCCATTTATAGTCTGGTGGTGTATCTATTTAATTTGGCTAATTAAGCCTTGACATAAATACTTGTTCAGCTGCTTTCACCTAACATAAGAAGGACATCCTTCTAGCATTATTACTTGATCCAAAGATAAAAAAAATCCACATCTGTGTCACAGAAAAGCCGGTACACACACGCTCAGTTCTGCATAAAAAGCTACATTGAACCAGCCTGGCTTTCACAACATAATTATACAATCAAAAAAAAACTATTATTGTTGGAAAGTGGCTACTGGAGGTCATATAGTCAAACCTACCAGTTGCAGCAGCAATATTGCCAAAGTTATGTCAGGCAAACTCAGGTTTTGTGTAACCAAGTTTCAAGAGGTTCAAGAAAATGCCATAGCCTTCTGGTGGTACCTCTGGTACTGTACTATCAATGTACTTTTTCCTAATGTCTTGTTTGAACTTCCTAAGCCTCAACTTGTGGTGACTGACTCTTGTTTTATTACCTGCCACTATGGAGAAGGATGTCCTTGTCTTTGCAACTTCTTCTCAATAGCTCAAGACCACTATTAGATTAACCACCAAGTCTCCTTTTTGCCAAACTGAAACGAATCCAGCTCTCACAATTTTAATGAGCCCTATGTTTTAGTCTTCTAGCCATGCTGCTAGACATCTGTTGGTTCCTCTCCAGTTTCCTCAACTTTTTTTTTCT
Organism: Phaethon lepturus; assembly: GCF_000687285.1. Taxonomy (NCBI): domain Eukaryota; kingdom Metazoa; phylum Chordata; class Aves; order Phaethontiformes; family Phaethontidae; genus Phaethon; species Phaethon lepturus. The sequence goes on from NW_010544436.1 coordinate 33,363, forward strand.
TCCCCCATAAATCAAGAAGCCACCCACCAAATGTAGTTTTGAAGACAAGAACCTTCAGCAGCGTCAAGGAAGACAGACCCATGTGCTACTTATTATTAATATTTATTTCTTAAATATATCAACACTTTCCCTAAAATGTTTACATTATTTAAGCACTTAAGTTTAACTTTCATTAAAAGGCTATTTTTCAATAAAACAATTGGGATTTTTCTTTTTTAAAGGTGGCTTTTCATTTCCTTGCTAGGCTAGGTCTTCCTTTGCAGATTAGTTGAATATGCTACATAATGAGCTCGAAGTCTATTAGCTGCCAGGGTCTTAAAGCATCAAAACTATAGAGTCTAGAATATTTTTTTCCTTGTAGCAAACATCAACTAAAACAAATACTTCACTGTACATAAAAACACTATTGTCTGAAACAATTTTTTTTGTTTTACAACACAAAATATATATACATGAAACATACAAAAGACATTTGTGTAATATATGTGTGTGTGTATTTAGTAACACACACATGCATAATCCTTGCATGTAGAACTTACTATTTTGCAATACTATCCAAAAATAGTTTTGGCATACACAAGTGCAGGTGGGCCATCTCAAAAGCACTGCTCTATTACAAATAACACTGCACAATGCTCAGAGAAGAGAGCTTGAGTGTAAGTACAGCTAGTTTGAAAAGGTATTATTTCTGCCTACCTCCTCTACGCTTAAGCTCTCCATGCCACTAAAAGCAAACACTTGATAGCTGTGTCATCCTCCCAAGGTTTATTTAACAATGTTCTTCCACCTGTTCATACTGCTGACCTAACATCACCAACTCATCCTTCTTAAACCAGTCTTACTATCATCAAACTGCAAAGTGAGAACTTTACCTCACTATACTAACACAAGGTACTGGTCCCTCTCACATATCCATCAACATCATATGCATCTTAGAGACAGAGAGAAGAACAGTGAACGGGATTCAGACTGCAGTTCTAAAAAGTAGTCATCCAGATTGCCTCCCCACCCAGTCACAGGTAAGCTAGGTTTGTTCTACAAACCTTTTGGTATTCTTTAGTTCCCTACATCTGCACTGACATGCTTTTCTCAGTGGAGCAAGGGCAACAGGGGAACAGCCAGAATTAGTCAAAATATCAAATGGTGGGCTTTAAGGGTAAACACTATCATCACTCAAATGTAATATAAAAAGCAACAAAAGGAGTATTCTGGAGTTTTGTTCCAGCTTTGTTGTCTTGTCAAAAGCAGTTCCATTTCACAAATTCTCTGATCAAAGATATGTTGGATGAGGTCTTGCTCCCCTGCTTTTGCACAAAGACAGACAGCTGGAACGATAAACTCTAACAGAACAATTCAGTGCTTCATCAGTAGGTTTTGCAATAGTCTTAAGGAGAAAGAAGTACACTGCTAAAACCCAAAGGTACTGCCAAATGCTTTCAGACAAAAGGGAATAAATGAAAACTACTATCTTCAGAGGCCTTGAATTAATCTTCAGCTACCAAACAGCATACTGTGTACTATCTGTTTACAGTAACTTCAGCAAATAACAGGACCTCACCATGGACGAAGTAGTTCCAGGGCTTCAGAGAACTTATTGTTTAGAAATAAGTTCAGTGCCATTGAACATTCTTCCAGAGCACACTTGAGATCCATCTTGGATGCCCTAAAAAAAGATTCTTAGTTTAGTCAAACTGTAAATATAAATATAAAATTAAATTACTTCTTTTCCCTTATATAACACACAAGATCTTTTATAGCAATTTTATTACTCATTTTTTAAATCTAGCTTTACAAAAACAAGTCATATGCTTAACTCTTTATCCATGCTGCATGGGTGTGCCATCTTTTCTTATTCAAGTGATGTTCATGGCTTTATGCTCCTTCTTTTACTAGTCAATACACAGTGGAGTAATTTTTACTGCTACTTGTATACATATAACACACATACTGCTACTTTTTTATATATATACACACACACATATATATATAAAAAACCCACATATTTATATAACAGAAATACTCAAAATTTATGAATGTGTCCAAGCTCTCGATTCTTTGTATCAGTACAAATGCAGTTTCAGACTCTGTATTCAGATCTAAATCTTGAGAGAGATGACAAATTAATATTTTCATCCAAGAAAGCAGTAAACAGACACTCACTCTGCAAAAAGCTATGTCAAAAATAATCCTATCAGAAGCCTGCAGCTACGTCAAAAACTTTTGTTCTTCCTAATTCACTTCAAGTAAACTCACATGCACTTGCTTAAGAGGAAGCGATCTAACAAAACTGCTACCTTGGACAGTTTTGTCTGAAAGATTTGGGAGCACTCACAAATTGCTCCATGGGCAGAACTGGTCACAAACTGTACGCTCACAGTAGTGATTAATAGCTAGGTACACAGCCTTCAGTGTGCACAGCTGGATCTGGAAAAGATAACCCATCTACAGCTTTAGACTCTATAATGGGCTTTATCCAAGTAAGGTTAAGCAGTAGTAACCAACAGATGTCAATGAGATGAATATTCAAGTGCTGACCAGAAGAGGAGAATCCTGAAGGAGGAATTTAATGAAAGAAACAACAGAGGAGTGCAGCTGCTCTGACAGTAACACATACACACACCGAACAAGCCAAGAAAAAGGGTGACATGAAAATATGATTGCACAGGTTTTTACCTAGAATCATCAACTCCCCCTACCCTCCTCCTCTCTCCATCACCCAAAATCTTTGAAAACATTGGCTTTGGTTTTTGTATCCCTTCTGGGGCAGAAAATTGGCATAAGGTTCGATGTCATCCCAAAACTCTTTTCTCAGCTTTATTTTCTGTCATTTTTTAGTGGCAGTACTTGAAAAATTTACCTTTCATACAAAAATAAAATATCTAACTCAATGCTTGGCAACTACTAGATATTTATTATTGAACATACCAAGAGGTAAATCCTGCCCTTCATAATGAAGCAGTGAATTGCCCAACAGTCAAAATATGGCAGTTTTACCATCAGACTGTTACCAACAATTTTAAATACCTTTATTTTCTCCCATCCTGGGATCCAACTTGATTATTACGTATACTATTTTAAGATTTATGTAATTTTATATAACAAAAACCTACAGTTCTTAGAAGCTGAAGCATTTGCAGCTCTGCTTCAACTGTTACCATTAGCTACTTGCTAAGCTCTTGCGTCCTTCAGCTGCACAAACGCTGCAGGAAAGGTCATATTCTGAACGCAACCTACAGCCTTGATCTCCAATTGTCCACCAAAAGTACCACTGTCACACCAGCAGAGAAGAGGCACCATGGCAATCCAGTCAACCAGAACAAGTCTTACTAGCAAAGTGTCTGCCTCTTTTCCCATGTGTGTAGTGTTCCTGCCAGCCCATCACACCCCAGGTTTCATCCCGACATTTAGTCTCAGGTGAGGGCCTGGGGAATGAGCACTGCAACACTGCCTATGTTTGCCCTACTGTGTAGGGTATAGGTACAGGTACCAAAGTCTTTATTAGCCTGTACTGATTAGTACTGTAGGGCTACTGGCGAGCAAATCTACTACATCCATGTTCTCTTCATTGATTCCCTATGTCAACAACACATGGCATTCCGTTGCCACTATCAGTTTATATTCTCTCACTTAAATACCCTTAAGCTAGGTATCTAAATTGCTTTCCAATTTTCTTAGAAGTATTTCAGGGAAGTTACTGCACAGCAAGTTTACTTACGTCTATGTATAAATACACAAGCCCCAATAAGAAAAATCCTTCAGGTAAAGCAATAGCAGTCATCTTTGAGACTACTTTAACTGAAATGTTACAACTGAACTGCGAAAGAAGTGGAGTGTTTGGGTTGGGGTTTTGTTTGGGTTTTTTTTTCCCCAAAGTCCTATATCTTTTGGTGTGTAAGCCTGTATGATTCATCTTTGCAGGATAGTTGATAATCAAGACTATTCAATGACAGAAGTATATCTGAGTAAATCTATAGGTTTACTTCTCAAATTTCCTCTGCTATACATACTATGTCAAAAGTTTCTGAAACACACCTCTCAATAAAAATTGAGAGGGAAGAGTAGTAGCATTGGTCCAAGCTGGTTACAAAATAAGACACCATTTTCACTATGAATTCAACAGGATCATGCACAATTTTTTATTTCCCCTTTTAATAAAGTTTGCTTAATCTGTTTGATTTTTTACTTTCTCCTCTGTCTCTCAAATACCCCAATCAATTCTTCCCATTTAGCTCCTCCTTGATGAAGGGGAAAAGGAAAGCAGTATAGCAAGCATACAGATTTTTATGAGAAAGCATCTATTTGCTGTAGGTCACATAGGGTTTAAGAACTTTCTTTTTCATGATTCAGTGTACACAACTTTTTATTTTTATGATGCTACTCGCGTTGAAATTAACAAAGGACTTTGCACTTCTCAGATCTAACTTGAACAATCTTTGAAAAATTAGAACATCAGACATTAAATTGTAAATGCAAATCATCACTTCATGTTCACATCTTGCATGAATTTACAGGCCAAAATGCAAAATGCCTTACAATTTTAACAGAGGCACCTTCCACAATTCCTTCCTGAAAAATGAACCTATAGACCAAGAAACCCATGTAGGAGACACACAGAATATCTGTATCTCCTCAAATGGCAAATCCACACCTTCTATACTTCAGTTTAGGAAAAAAAAAAACCCCAACCTATCAAAACCAACCACAAGTTCATTTTGTATATTGCACATTCTAGCTTCTAAATCCAGAAAACAAAATAACCTGGCTGAGCATTTAGTTTGGATACCTGCCAAAGCTTCAGCCTGTAACACCTCTTGGTACTCCCAAAGTAAAGTTCTTTCCAGAGCACGGATCAAGAGAACCACAGACTCTAGATTATGAAGCATCCTGCCTATCTGACAAAAGAATGGACTTAGCACTTTACCTTAAACCTGCTCAACTGGTTAAGGGTTTCCCTTTAACAACAATCATCTGAAATAAGTATCCTTAAGATCCTATACTTCCAACTCAGTAAAGCAGAATTAAAATTTTTATCAAAACAAATATGAAGAAAGCAATTGTATTTTAGTGCATTCAGACTCTGAATATGTAAATGAATCTGTCCAAATAAAAATATTTATACAACCAGTAGAGAAATGTATTCATTTATGTGTCCTCTTCAAATGTCTTAAATAGTATGCCCTCCAAAGAACAGTGGTAAGAATCAAGAAGAGACTAATTTATAATGACTGAAAGTTTTGTAAAACACTCAATTTTATCAGCTAATTCCATTAATACCATCTGCTAACAAATCATTTTCAAAACACTAATTTTTAGCTAGATTTAGAGGCTGGTTTTTTTTTTCCTGGTACACAAGGACAGACCTGAGTTAGTCTGGACTCTCAGTAACATGCCATCACCACCACTGTGTGTTCCTACCTCCTCGTTTCACATTTGCTTTTCAGGAAACTGTGTTTCACTCAGTACATGCCTGGTTAGATTACACATGCCATTTGCTCTGCCTTTCCTGCTAGGAAAAATGGCTAGTTGCTTTCAAATAATTTCTCAAGAAAGGAAAACAAAAGGAGTGGTGTGTCTTTTTTTAAATACCACATTTGCAGTTATTGCCTTAAAAAAATCCAGTAATCAAAGTTGAGAACTACTACATGGCAAGATGAGTTTTACTCTCTCATACTCGCACACCACAACATGTCTGTGACTAGCATTGAAGCAGTGCCCTGCTCCAGGTGTCTTCCAATACAAATCCCCGTGGCCACATTAAGTGGAGAAAAAACCAAACATATCTTCAAGATTACAGAGGACAGATGGACCTTCTGGTCCCCTCTCCTCACAGCACATTTGCTGACTTTGAGCTGGGCCAAGAACTCTGTGAAGTACTGGAAAGAAACACCCGAAAAACCCAACAGTAAGCGATGACCTGCTACACAGAGCATGGAGGAACTATGACAGAGGGAAGAGAACCTCAAGCGAGAGATGTATAATCAAATAGTTCATAAAACAGTCTGAGGGAAGGTGGATCATTCATAACAGCACGAATGGTAATTTAACAACTGATCTCTAATTTATTCACTTAAGTTTTAAGATATCTGGGTTCAGCCTCAAAGGAGTAAGAAAATTCCCTACCATTTAATGTGAAAAGTAACAGCAAATAAGTACACTGAAGTATTACAGTACCCCACCTCTGTACCATTTTTCTGAATGCAAGAATCAAGATGTAAGGGCAATGTCCTACTTCCACTGCTTCACTGGGCCTCATCTCAGTGAAACAAAATACATTTGTATGCTGTAAAACTGTATACTTCCTACCCAGCAATGAGCAACTGCTGAAACTTCTTTTGGAACAGAAATCCAATTATTATTTTGTGTAACATAGCCATGGGCATGCTGGCTTTTCAGCTGTTAACAGAGAGGACCATTAGACATCAGGCTCCCAAACATCATCACACCACCAATTCTAGCAATCACAAGGGTACATATCAATGTCTGTAAAACAACTGCATAAACAATCTTTCTTAAAACCTTGGGTTTAAGGAAGGGAGCTGATTCTGCACCTCAGGAAGGTGGTTCTGCCCCTCTGCTCCGCTCTGGTGAGACCCCACCTGCAGTACTGTGTCCAGCTCTGGAGCCCTCAGCACAGGAAGGACATGGGCCTGTTGGAGCGGGTCCAGAGGAGGGCCACAGAAATGATCAGAGGGATGGAACACCTCTCCTGTGAGGACAGGCTGAGAGAGTTGGGGTTGTTCAGCCTGGAGAAGAGAAGGCTCTGGAGAGACCTTATTGCAGCCTTCCAGTGCTTAAAGGGGGCTTATAAGAAAGATGGGGACAGACTTTTTAGCAGGGCCTGTAGCGACAGGACAAGGGGTAATGGTTTTAAACTAAAAGAGGGTAGATTCAGACTAGATGGAAGGAAGAAATTTTTCCCCATGAGGGTGGTGAAACACTGGCACAGGTTGCCCAGAGAGGTGATAGACGCCCCATCTCTGGAAACATTCCAGGTCAGGTTGCACAGGGCTCTGAGCAATCTGATCTAGTTGAAGATGCCCCTGCTCATTGCAGGGAGGTTGGACCAGATGACCTTTAAAGGTTTCTTTCAACACAAACTATTCTATGACTCTAACACGACAGAGTCCTGGCATCCTGTCAGAACTCTCTTTTTCTACTAAATGGGTAAGCAGCAGATCTCTCCAGCGCATTGCTGTCATGTTCTTTTCCTGTGCTACAGACTAGCTCTTTCTCTGCTGCCTTTATGTGTGATCAAAGCCTGCAGACAACGCAAATGGTATTCCTTACGTCAATATATTTACTGTTCCTTACATGAAGCAAACTTATAAAATTCTTCTTGCCACTTCGGATATAAAACTTTTTCTCACACTCTTATTTCTGATAAGTGAATCATATCCTCTACCAAAGAGTCTCACTCCTGTTTAATTACTCTTCACATATATTTTCTACTGTTTTCCTACATCCTGTAGCAAAGGAACATAACCAGAAGGAATCACTCCAACTCAGATTCATAACTTGGTATCAGAACAGTCAGAAGAAATGAACATACTGACTCAGAAGCAACTTGGCTATCTTTGCTGGCAGACCAGGAATATTTCTATGCAGAGTCTCAGAAAAAGCACATTTCCTCCTCTCCTCCCAAAACATCACAAACCAATTTCTACAGCAAGTTAGCAGACTGATGAACAGTTCAGTGAGCAATGCTGACTCACACTCTGACTCATGCTCTTCTCCTTTTGACTCAGTCTTATTTTGGCAATCTCATTTTCTTCCCTACCTCCACATACAGTTTCCTAGAAGTGACATAAACTTAACACATTTTATCATCTCAGATGAGCATATGCTTTAATTTATCCTGGAGTAGACTAAATTAACACTACTTCAGTGAAATTACTATGGATTTTACACCCAGTGAATACAGTTCACTTCTAAACAAACAAAAAAAAAGGAAAAGAAAAATATACTGTATTGGGTGTTGCACAAAGATAACAATGTCACATTACAAGGAAAATAAAACACCACTGTGTTACTGCCTAGGTACTTTAAGGATAACTTTAAAAAAATGCTGTGTGTTGGGAAAAGGTATCTTTTCACTACTATGTCAAACTTCTTTTATGAAGGAAGAATAAATGTTTTGAATTCCAGAAGTAGCTTACGTATCTTGTGCTTGGTGCTGAGCTACCCATGAAACTGTTGCAATACAGTGGGGATATATTGTCCATAAGGAAGTTATCAGCAGCTTTCAATAGGTTCTTCTAATCAACTACTTGGAGCTGTGATAGAAACAAAGAATAGGAACACAGACTTCAAAGCCCTGAGATGTATTGCAATATTCACTATTAGGATGACAGTCCTCAGGATGTACACAAAGCAGGAGCGTTAGTAATTTAAAATGTCAAAAAAGTTTACAGCTTATTAAGCCTTTTTTCCCCTCCCCTGTAGATTAATTAAAAAGGGAACATAACCACTAGCCTAAAACAAATGAGAAGTCATTGCTCTAGTATTTAAAAGAAAGTTATTTGAACACGTAAAGAGTTAGGCAATAACACCTATCTGTCCACACCACAGCTCAGTGTAAGAGCATTCCTGAAAGGTAGTTACACAGCTAAAATTGTTAACTTGGTACATGCTGCTGTCTCTGTCTGCAGCAGATTTAGTCAGCTTTTAATACAATCACCCCTGGCTTGTATCGGTCTACCAACTCTTCTCTTGAAAGGGGATTCAGGAGCTAGAAAGAGGAGAATTGCAGAAGAATTTCCTTTTAATCCAACTGTATTTTCCACGTTTAAAATCTTATATTTAGGACTGAGTTCCACATCACTTTATTAACATTAACTGGACTTTAATGTGCAAGCAGCACTTTGTATGAATAGGGACTGCAGAATTTAGGTTTTGAAAACCTAAATTTTCTAAAACCATTTGTTGGCTCTTTTGCAACACAGCCAAAATAGTCAGCCTCATCTGATAAACAACATGTAATTGCCAGTGACTTGGTTTTGTACAGCTACTGTTCTCTCTAACAAAAGTCTCATTGAGCTATAGTTACTGAAAATATCTGAAGTTATTAGTGGAAGCAAAGCAAAACTTTGAGGGGAAAAAAGCCACAAAAATGTGAAACTAGCACTAAAAATTTAGTTCTAAGATATCTCCATTAAGATGCATATCTGACACAAACCAAAGGAATGGAAAAAAAGGTCTTCTAAAAATTGGCAGTATACAGAGTGGATGCTATTTTGATGATAAGGATCAAGAAACCAAAATGCATTACACCTAAGAGAACATAAATACTTTAGTAAACAAGCGACCCTTAACATTTAAAGAAGCTTCATCAGAAGAACTTTTTGCAGGCACTTGTTTGCTTAAACTCAAATGAAAACCATTCTGAGCGTCAACCACAGCATAACAGGTAGGGCAGCAAGAAACTACCACCTGTAGCACTATTCTTCAGTAACATATATGGAGACATCTGCTAGAGTATTTACTGCCAAGTTACTGATGACAAAACAGCATTAAAATGTATAGTTCTCAGGTGGTTCTTGTCCTCTGAAGGAAGACGGTAAGCCTAATAGTCCTAATATACTCTCAAAATCTGATACTCACCGTTGCTATTCAGAATGTTTCTATAATTTCTGATGTTGGAAGGTTGAAGGAGAAAAATCTCCTCATCTTATCCCTCTCATCCAACACTCATATATGAGCCAACAGTAATACTTCACTATTCTGCTTAGTGATGTGCTAAAATGTAGTTTGGATCATTTTCTAAGGGACAATGTTATTTGCTATCACTTTTATCAATCCCTTGCACAGACACCAACTTGCAACACAAGTATAAACCTCATCAGATAAACAGTGAGATGCTTTGTAGGAGTACTACCCACCTACCACAGAGCAGCAGGTGGCACCACTCGTCATTACAAATACCCACCCAACAGTTCTAGGACATGAAGCAAAGGCTAACATAAGATAAATTTACTGCCAAATCCTACCGAGCTCTTCTGCTAGGTCTACATTTTATATTCAGGGATAGTTCAGTGAAGGGTGGCTGAAGGCTTACACGGTCCTTGGTAGTAAAATCCACTGACCTACATACAGTGAACATTAGGAAGCGTTCATAAAAGCAAAGACAGCAGCTTTCTAGATGTGTTGGACTTTCTTCTTACTGCAAGGGACTCCTCCTAAAACTCTCAAGTGTGACACTTCTGTTTGGTTTTTGTTCTTTTTTAAATAAATACAAGCAGAGATGCACCACTTTGAGGAACAATTTCTGTATCAAGTTTGAATCTAAGGAATCCTCATGAAAGCAGAACATGTATCATTCTCTCTGAGGGCTACCAAACTGCGTGGTAAGAAACTGCACACGCCCCTCGCCCCCACGCTGCCCTAGTGCTGGCACATGTCTTTCAGTATCTTGCTGGCTAGGTACAGGAATCAGGCTCTGCAAGAGCAAGGTGCATCAGGCAAGCCCCCAGGAGGGCTGGATTCTTCTGTCAGTATGCATGCTATACATTCCTCCCATCTGGAGAGCAATTCAGAAAGGTGGAATCAAACTGAGTAACCTTTCTCACATTTAGCTGTTTCTTGCAGCTAACAAATTAAAGCATGATAGACCCCTTACATTGAAGGCATCACAGTATTTTTAAATTGCCAATCACTTCTAGTTTATGAAGAAAAAGATTCCTAACCTGATGTGTTAGTTTAAAAATAATCAGGGAAAGACATAAGACCACGTGATCAACAATTTCTTCCTATCATAAACAGAAAACTTTTGGCAAACAGTTCTACCATTTAATCTAAATCCCAGACTTCAACGCCACTTATAATGACACAACAGAAAAATCTTAAGCCATAAGGCTAGACTTTTGAAATTATTTCCAACTTACATAAATCACTTCCTAGCCTAAGCTATTTTTATCATTAATATACAAAGTCTAAAAACTACAGTTATCTGACCAGTATACCAAATGCTAACTTTTTAACGCATACAGTAAATCCACTAGTCATAACTTACCTCCACAGCAAATTCAGCATTCATTATGCATGCATCCTTTTTTATGAGAAGCACGAATTTTAGATAAATAAAATTGTGTCATTTAAATATTCAATGAAAACGTTATGAAGCTGACAGGAAGCATTGAAAAAAATTTCATGCTGATACAAGACAGACTTGATAAAATAATTCCTTCCAAGGTGTAGTGTCTTCACTGTTTCAGAACTTCACCAACGCATGCTGCAGTCTGTGTGCTAAACATTCATTTAAGGAAACGCAACTGGCAGCAAAAACTATCCAGTTGCTGTGCTAGCCAAATTTGCAAACAGGCAGGAATTACTCTAAATGCTTACTATGTTACAATCCGTTCAACAACAAGCAGTTCTTTAAAAACAAACAGAATCAAAAAATCCCACCCAAAACCACACCACAGACACCCCCCCCCCAACAGTGTTAATTCCATTTAAATGATATTAGTTTATTAGTTTACACAGTTTGGTATTCTGGCAAAACCATCACGGTAACATACTTATTTTCACTTTTTCCTCCCTTGGGACTTTCTTGCATGCTGCATTTAAAACTACATTCAATAGCAGACAGGCAAACAGCATTGTTCTTACCCAAGCCCCTCCTGGATACTAGTTTCACTTGAATTTTGGAGACACCTATCTAACCACAGAACTAGTACGAGCAGAGGATGCAAAACACCATGCTATGAGGCAGTTCAGTGAGGTTGTACCTTCCTCCTCAATGGTATCTGACTCTGAGAGTAGCATTTAGCCAGTTGTTTGTAGATCTGTAGCAGTGAACCCCCGAATTGTCATTGCAATACCAGGAGATCTGCCTATACTACCCTTTGCATGATCAAGCAATCTCACCGCTAGGGCATTTTCCTTTTCTTTAATAGCATTGTGGTTTTTGGTTGGTTGGTTTGGGAGTTTTTGTTTATAATTTAAAAAAACAAACACAAAAAACTAACTATTTTATTTTTGTTCTTCTCCCTCATCTTACAGCTGTGGCAGAAATGCCGATGCAGACAGAAAAGAAGAGACAGTAGCTATCTGGTATTATACATTTGTATACATAATAAAATAAAGCATCAAAAACTCTGTTTTTCAAAACAAACAGCTGTAGAAAAGGAGTTGGAGCTCTCAGAAAAACAGAAACAGTACAAAAGGAAGAGGCAACTGAGGGAAAAAAGAGGCAGTTGCCACTATTGAAAAATCAACAATTACTTAAGTTATATGCAAGTGAGCTGAGAATGACTTTAGAGTTTTTATCTGTACCTTAGCATTGTCAAAAAAAGTTCAACCTAGCTTTTCATAGACTATAGGAATTTCACTAAGAGAGCATTTTAACTGATCAATCATTATACCTTACCAGACACATGTAATCTAATGATGAGGCAGACAGACAGTAGATAAAGCTGTTCCTCACAGATCAGACACTGGGCAGGAGGCCGGGAGCTGCTGGCATTTTAGGACGGGTGTTTGCCCTCTTTTCCTTTTTAGAAAAGCAAGTTCTAATTTTAGCTTTTCTAAACTCCACAGGTATATATTTAGCTACAGGAGACAACTGTTTTATTTCCAGAATTATTACTGCTCACAGCAGTAGAAATATTTATAACACTGTCTTATGAATGAAATGCATTTAAAAACCCTCAAACATACCAAAAACTTAATATACAAACAAAAATTCCTTCTTAAAGGTCTCATCTGACCTTCAACTTTAAATGCTGGACCACCACCTGTCAGGAAACCAGTAGTATTTCTTTGCTGCATTTGAGTCTCATCTGTGATCTCAAACTTTGGGGGCATGCACCGGACCGTCTTTGTTCTAGTTAGAAAGCTGACCAGCGCCTACAGCGCGGCTTCACAAGACTCTGATCGTGAAATACAAGAAGGTGATCAAAAGGTTTTGCTTCCAAACATTTACTTTATGTCCATGACTGAGGCGGCAGGGAGAGGTGATGAGGCAAAGGAACTTTCCCAATGGTCCTTCTTACTGAAAACATGGAATTTGCTTATCTGTACATTTATTATCAATGCAGTATCTGAACACTACAAGAAAATACCAACTGCCCTATACTCACATACTACTACTAGCGTACAGATGCAACAAAACAAGTGATTAAGCACAAAGGAAGAAAACCAAGGCAAAGTTGATGATCTGCTTGAGTCTCAGATGCCACAGGAAATTGTGCCAAGACTAAACTCATCGTCCTGGCTGACCAGTACCCACCATTGACAACATCACAGCCCAACCCTTTGAGAAACACAGAAAGACAGGCTACATATCTAGCCACTTTTTTTTTTTTTTTTTTTTTTTAAAAAAC
>NW_010544436.1:46715-71937 GCF_000687285.1 Phaethon lepturus
GAAAAGAAACAGGAGCATTCACAAGTATTTCCATTTTGGACTGACCGTTAATCAGATTCAGTAAGCCAATAACCAATTTATTGCAAGTCAGGGTTTTTTTCAGCCTAAAGGTAAAAAGAAACATCAGCAGCTTTATCTGACACTAAGTTCTTTAAGTTCAACAGCGCATTGCACTGCACATGCACAGTAAGCAAGATGCAAATTTTCCACAATGAATCAGCCATATTGTAGGAACAAGACACATGACAACTACCTGGGTTACTATTTTCCCACCTGAATATGCACATACAGTATATCTGGTCACCAAAATTATCGTGAAATGATCCTATTCATGCGTATCAAGCTACTCAGGCATGAATTTGACACAGCATTGCAAAATATATATAATCCTAAAAACACGTCAGCAAAACAATCAGATCATGGGTATTTAGAAATGACCACAGTGTGACAGATGAGAAAGGAAAAACAAAGCAGTGTCAGTGTCGGTTTGCAGGTAGGAGAAAAATCTGCTTTACACTGTTCTGCTGGACACTAACGGAAATGCACAACACTATAGAAGGTTGTTATCAGATTTATTAATAGAGCTCTGTGGTTCATGAGTATTTTTAGATGTGTGTTTTTAACATGAGAGCTCTGCAAGTAAACAGAGAATTTATTATGTTTGAGTACCCCTTATCAGACTAGCAGCTGATATCAAACAATCCAGCTGCCGTCAATACAGGCAATATTGTGTAGAAAAATGAGCCCCTGAATATGCCAGAGTGTGATACTGCCAAAACTTAATATATCATATGTAGATATAGATAAGTAGAGGTTCAGACAACAAAAAATTCATCTGTTCAACATTCCCTTAGAAAGTAGGTCTAAATAAGGCATGCTGACAATAAAATAGGTTGAAAAAGATCCTTGTGAAAGAGCTAGCATATGTAAATATTAATGACAGCTTACTGAGCGTTTTACACAAAACAAATAAAAATTCCACTGATCCTGCTATGGAAAAAACAAGAAATAAATCATGCAGCAAGTAGGACACCAGATCAGGCCAGATGTTTATGGGACTAACACTGCGTCACAGAAATATTGGCTCAGATCCAAAGAGACAATTAGGACAGTGTGATCCTAGTAAGACACTTTTCCTAAACTTCAAACCAATTTACTGGAATTTATTACACAGTGAACTTATAGCTAATGTTGGAGACTTTAAATTACTAAAATCTCTAAAAGCACACTGTATTATCAGTTAGTATTTAGAAAGCACAGAACTGCATCCCATGTAATAAATTATTTATATTTAAGTCAAAAATTATATAACCTCAAATGGTTAAATCAGCACAGCTACCAAGAGTAGAAGATATACTCTATAACTGGAGAAAATAACTACAAGTCTTATACTGTCCTTAATTTACCACATTTTAAAGAATGGCATCCTAAAATACACACCTTGCAGTGTTCTACAACCTACAGCATCTGAGCTGATTAAGCACTGACATCACCAGAGAAGCTTCTGCTCTCTAAAAGCATTGTTCACCAACTGCAAAGTGCAGAGGAAAAACAATTACTTCATAAACCCATTGTGAATATATAATTTTTCCCTCCTCTTCAGGGAAATCCATTTAATTTTTTTTTTTCTTTTTTTTTTTTTTTTTTTAGTTTAACTGTTCAATATACATGCCAAAGTGAATTTTCAGATAAAACCCCATAAATCTGACTACCACATTTATGATTTCAGGGACTAGTAGGCAGAGATAGTATACTTACAGGATTAATTCAGTTAACCTCAGGTATGTAAATATAATCCTTATGTAAAAATATGTGCTGCTTCTTTCACTCTGTTCTTTTTCCACCGCACACACACACACACAAAAAAAAAATCCACAGAAGAAAAAAGCATAAAGAGAAAACTGATTCTGGTTTATTTCTCAATATCCATGAGGTTTCATTAATGAGTTATCAAGCAAAAAGAATGAAAGAATAAAAGTTCACAAGCCAGCAGCTGGCATCACAGGCACTCTCCATAGCCGAATTCAAAAGAAATGTCAGAGTGGCAGCAGCTACGGTCCACGCTGGAAGCTGATGCCTCTGCGGGAAGAGGATGCTGGGAGATTTTCCCAATCTGTGCTGCAGCCTAATTCTAATCCATCACTCCTAAATGCAAGGAGAAAATGGAGACAGGAGGAACGCAAAGTGACTTATATTTAAAGGCAAAAAGGGAGTTACCTCAGTATTTCCTGAATGTAAAAAAAAAAAAAAAAAAAAAACCACAAAAAACCCCCTACAATTAAAGTCAGACAGAAAAGGAAAGTATACTAATGCAACTGCAGTAAAAATAAATCAAACATACAAGAGCTGGTAGCAAACAGCACTGAAGAAAACTATCGCATGTTTGATTTTCATTATTTGACAGTACTTGAACAAATCAACATATTTTTTTTATTAACCCTTTGACTTTTTTTCCCCAGAAATCCAGATTAATTTTAGCTGGAGTCTCATGACCAAAATAACTCAATAGCAAAGAGAGGCAGCTAAGAAACAGTTACCTTCAGGAATACTAGCAGCAATAGGAGAAAGGAGTCAGAAGCAAAACAGCTGTTACAGAGATAGTTTCATCCCCTTGGTCTAATTTCTCCAGATGGGATGGGATAGCTCAGCACACGGGAGCTAAGAAGCAGAAAATTAAACTATGTCCCCCACTGTTACCTGCAAAAAGTATTCTTTAAAGCTGTACCACTAATAGGGCTAATAGTACCTATTCCTAGCTCAATTGATTTACTCACAAAAATGCCTCAAGGCATTAAAACACAATGCAGGAAACTGAAAACTTGCATTTACTTCTTTCAGATGGGTGCTAAGTAATAAAAGCAGTAATACTTCAAACCAATCTATTTAAAACAATTTACTTTTGAAAATACAAGTAAGAATGCAACGTACTAGTCAATAGTTGCACAGAATTTCCTAAAACACCTGAGGAAACCAGGGGCTATGATCAGGTAAGACAGGCTTTGCGGGACAGTGATGAGATGGACACTTGTAACTTACAGACACCAGCATCTTTAAAATCAGGGTGTCTCTACCTTTTCCCCGAAATTGTGCCTGACAGTTGTGCCTAAATTGTGCCTAAAGACCAAGGAGTTCAGAGATTGGTCAGAGTTCTCCACCACATGACTTAGAAGCAGTACTTACGTGTATTGTCACTTCTTATATTAACATTATTTGGAATAGGGAGAGTCAAAGTGCCAGGATTTCTCTCATCTTGATTGCAGATGAAAGGCAAACCAGTGTTGAATGAAGGTTGAGCAGTCACATAAAAAGCGACTCAGATCACACTCAAAACGTAAAATGTTCTAACTCAGCGCAAGTTGCTGATAGTCAACACTTGAGGCCTCAGAAAGTATTGCCCAGTAAAAGCTGAGAGTCAGAAACACGTTTCCACAAAACTGGCAAAAGCATGCTTTCTGTCTGCAAATATCAACACATGTGGCAAAAGATTTTTTTCCCTGGGTTGTCTTAAAGAAAAACCCACTAATACACACTCTAGATACCTTCTACTCAGATAGTCTCCCAAAATGCTCTGAGACAGTTTTCAATTATTGAGGTGGAACAGACCAACAAAACAACCAAAACATGATGGTATTAAAGACCAGAAAGGTTTTTGTTCACTAGATATTTTAAAATAAGGAATGTGGCAAATCTGGTTTTCAATCCTTTTTCCCTAAAAACAACCCTGCTTCTCAACACCTGAGCAAGTCATAGCCTAAAAGTTCGGGGTTTTAATTCATGAGTTAGAGCTCATCTTTTCATTTTCTTATCTAAAGCACTAATGACTTAAAGATTGTACCACCAATCCAAAACATTAAGAGTCTACACCCCTTTCAAAGTCTCTGAAGTTAGTCAGAGAAGGCAATTCTTGAGTTGCATGACTGCAAATAGCATTATGCAGTCTTTATTAAAGCACATGATAAACAGTAATTTCCTGAAAGAAATTTAAAGAAGGAAAACACAGACGTGATCAGTAGGTCATGGATTCGAGCACAAAAACAAGATTCCAACATGATAATTAACAGACTCCAGAAACCTCCAGGAACCCCCAATCCAAAAATATCACATGAGTTTACAGACAGTGTTAATTTATTTTTCATTTTTCATGGAAGAGCAAGCCACAAGCAGCAACCCAAATATTCAGGCTCAATTAAGACAAACTTAGCGAACACTGATCACAGAAAAACAGGACTATGGTATCTTTCTGTGTGCCAGCCTTTCAGTGAAGGCTTGCAAAAGAGTAGCACAGTGGGGAAGAGATGCAGAGTTTCAGGCAGTTCTGTGTAAGAATATCCCTGAGATGTTCTGTTTGGGGCTGGTTGTGTTGTGGGTTTTTTTATTCCCCACTTCTGTTTTTTCCCCTCCTTGCTTTCTACATAGCTATGGACACAGGTGAAATTGCACATTTCAAGAATCAACAGAAGATACCAATATAAAAATTTGCACAATGTAGCCTGAAGATTTCTACTCAAATACAAACATGCAGAGAAATTTTATGCTAGCGGCAAAAGGTGTAGTTGCAATAAATATGGAAGAGTTAGGAATTACTTAATTACTGCCTACTCAAAACACTTCAAACTTAAAAAATTTATAATTCAAGAACTTTTTATGGTAGAGAAGGATTAGTGATATGAGACTGGTGTCTCACTACCACTGTTCCAAATCTTGAGACTGACATATGAAGTAGCTACTGTGTCATATTTACATAGCTATGAAAATAGCTTTTTACTGGATACAAAAAAAAAAAAAAAAATCACCTTTACTGGACTTTTTTTCCCTTGATCTTGAGGGCCAAACATAATAAAATAAAAATTCGATCATTTAAATTGTCACAGCTGTTTCTCACCATCTTAAAACAAGGTCAGAATTTGAGTTCAAACTTACGGAGACAAGCACCTTAAAAGTTTTTGGCTCCTTGAATTCAAATTTGAATTTAGGGCCATTTCCTCAGCTGTTTGATTTCATTCACTGACAAAACACACACATGCACAGGTATAACTGAAATCTTAACTACACTTCTGAGATTACAAGGATAACCTGCTCTAACTTCCTTAAACACTTCTGGCCCTTGATCTATCACCCCAGTAATACCACACAGAGCTGCTTTGGTAGGATCAAGGATTAACAATATCCAGCTTTGGGTAGGAAAAGGAAATGCAAAAGAGGAATGATAATACAGTAATGAAATATGCCTCTTTCTGATGAAACTGATAAGGACAGAAAATCCTGAGAATTCCACTACTCATCAAAAATCATCTGTCTGCTTTTCTACAGAATTCTAGCTTCCATCTTTCCACTATTTTGGTTTTTTAAATGTGTTTAAATGAGATCTCACTTGCTTTCCATGGATGCCATAATTCAGGGTCTGGTGTCAAAAATTTCTATACAAATAGTGCAACATGAAGACTTCCTCTGCACGTGAACTGTTTGCAGCAGTCAGGCAGATTACTACGTTTCTTCCCCAGGACAACTACAAAGCATCTTCTATAAACATACTAAGGCAGCAACCACAATACAATTACTCTAAATGTTGTTATTCATTTGCATAAGCCTCTGATAATGGGGTGATAACTGAAAACACCATCTTGCCTTTACCTCAAGAAAAAGATTGCATGCCAACTAGTACCATGGAAAAGCATAATAAATTGCTGGTAACTTATTCCTGTCATATACAGATGACATTTTAAGGAACAGTACATAAAATGAGATGGGAGGAAATCCAAATACAACGAAAATTTCATACAAGTTCCTACCAAACTGAGAACTTCAGAGGATAAAATACAGAAATCAAAATAGCAGTGACAAGATCAGTACATGCTAGGCATAATACGGTGATGGTTAAAAACTGCTGAGAACTCAAATCTCTTTCAATCTTCTTCTTGTAAATAATAAATGGATCTCTGCATTCCACAAAAAGAATTTCTGAATAATTTGGGAAAAAAATTAAGGTAGAAGAAATATATATGAAAAAGAAGTCACAGAAGTTGAGAATTTTCTTGGTCAGTAAGGTTGAAATTTAAGTTCATAGTTTTTCCACTGTAAGATTCAGGTACTGATGAAGCATTTTCAGCAAGAATTAAGTAGATGCTTGGCAGGTAGCAACACTAGCTTACCTTTTGAAACAGATTTGCTCAGAACTTAGAGTAAGCAGACACTCCAGTGGAAACATGGGGAAATACTTAGTAAAAAGTAGCTTACCACTAAAAAACTTCTTGGCAGAGGCTTGAATTTCCAAAGCAGAAAGAATCGTTTGTCTCCAGTTAGTCAGCTCCTTTTACAACAGAATATGCCAATCTGAAACCAGTTCTGAGTTAACAAAACCATGTAATGGCAAATTTACTTTCACATATGTCCCACCTATCCTCTTTGTAAGGCTGAAGATGCTACATCAAAAGCCATCTCCAAGCCAGTACTTTGAAAACTTTGAAACTCTCTTTGGCAGAGAAGGTACTAGGTGAAATGCTATTGCTTGCAGTAGTTAGTCAACCTACTGCAATAGGCTTTCTTTGGCTTTCACACCAGTGAATAAAGAACTGCATTTACAGGTGGAACTCCATTTAACGGTCCCTCCACATTTCTACAAAGCAAGTATATCGGGCTCAAAAACTGTTTTGGGGTTGTTGTGGTAGCTACTGTGGTTATACACAAGTAGAAGATCACAAAAGAGTCTAGATAAAGAATCTAATCCATTTAGACAACCAGAGCAAAGACTGATTTCCTCCTGGACCTGTCCTCAAATACGACAGCCAGCACTAGAGATTTAGGGAAGGATTTTACCCTATTAAGATAACTCATTGCCCTTTTAACATCTAACCTGCACAACCTGGTATCTGCAGTTAAGCAATAACATTTAGGGAATAAAGCCAGTTAAAGCCAATTTAGATTGGCAAAACCATTTGCCTGCATTTACTGGAGCAATATACTGAGCAGTGTTACTCTACACATATTTTATATGAAGAATTAAGAGTGGTGTATGAAATGCTATGAAGACATGGTTCCCACACATTCTTTCCAAATTCTGAAAACTAACAAGTTGATCTGACAGAATCTGAACCAGCTCTGATCTCACAAGTAAACATCAACAGTCTTTGTAGACACAACTCTATAAATTAGTTAGATTCAATTGGGCATAACCAAACTGCAGTAAGCCACTCAAGCCAATGCCAGGCATATCATCACAGAGCTGTAACAATGTCACTTTCTCATCCAAAATAAAAGAGATTGAAACATTGATACATAGGAAGATTTTAAGACTAATGTTATCAAAAGCAGAATCAAAAAAATAGATACCACTTCCCAAAAGGTTGAACCTCAGGAAATTCATTGTTTTAATGTAGTAATGTTTCCAAATTTCTACTACTTCATTATTAATAGAAAAAACTACCATTAATTCTAGAGAGAGAAAGGTCAAGAATAACTGGTGTGGCACTAGATTTGGGAAAGGCTTCCCCTCAGGCAGCATCATTTGTAAACTACAACCAAAAAATTTCAAGGAAGAAAAGACTGAAAACTTCCACAAAAAGTCCCAAGGTGGTTGTTGGGGGTTTTTTTTGCCTCTGTTTTTTTAAGTTTCTTAAGCACTTTTTTTAAACAGCTGTACCTTCTGAAGAATTTGAGAGAGAGTCTAATCAAGTGACAAACACTGCCCAGATACAAAAGAATACACACATTTCCATATAATTTCCGTAACTGCAGAGCAGCTAATTCTCTAAAGACAGAGCAAGCCATCAGCAGCAAGTATTCCAGCTAAGATTATCCTACCCTTATTGCTCAAATATTCACAAACTGAACTGCTTCTCTATGAACCTCATTTTCAAAGAAAACAACATACACAACTACGCTGACTGTCCACTCACGTGTCCTCATACTCTTAATATTTTAACCTATTGAACAATTTCAGTCAGCCAAGTTTGACAGAGACGCAGTGGACTCAAGAGACAATTAAAATCAGTATCTAGATAGTGCAGAAATACCTGAAGGGTACCTACTGAGGGAAAGGCTACTACTCATTTCCTGTTTTGTTGGCCTGCTGAAAAAAAATCAAGCTACCTGTTGACCATCCAGGAGTAAGGAGGACGCAGGTGCAGCTGGGTGAAAGAAGAAGTAAGCAGGTCATGAGGACATATGTGAGGACGAGGACAGCAATGACAGCGACAACTGTTCAACTAAAGACATTAAGTAATGACACGACTTCTGTCCCACTAATATGCTCTCTATCATCCCACATTTACTATTCTACGTAATGGTTATTACAGCCAGAAGCAATACCAGCCAGAATAAACTAGTATCAGTCTAACTTCTACACTGCTATAGTGTATGTAAGTGTCTCCGTATGACAGCTATAAGCACAGAAGAGAGACTCAGGAGGAAGAAATCAAAGCTCTGCATGCCAATAATAAACATCCATGCCCAGCTCAGATGTCAATCAAAACAACAAAAACACCTTCTAACGAATAAGAATGATAAATCTTCTTATAAAGTAAATATCAGAGTCTCTTTCTTCCCGCTTTCAAGGGAAGCAAGGGCAAGAGAGAGAGGTTATCTGATCATACAGCAACTGCCACAGAGTCAAAGGAAGAAAAAGTAATCATTAACATGAAAAGTTCTCAACACTAACATATCAGATTCTTACTTCCTTCCTTCTGAGTCTCAGGAAGCAGTATGTTTAATTTTTCAACGACTTTTACATAGAGCGCAGACCTTACTACTCCAGGTATGATATAAATAGAGGGTCTGGCAAATCTGTAAAGTATAATTTGCCAAGGCCACGGAAATTTTGTCAATTAAATTCAGTCCAAAGCTAATGCTCCTGGGTCTAAAAGTGTTTTAGCAATCTGAGAAGGAGACTTCTTGTGATATCCTCATGTGCTTCACATAGCACAAAAATGCAATAAAATCCTACAGAAAAACTAAAACCACTTATGAACAGCATCATCTGTTTCCATCAGTTTAAGTAAGGTGTTGCTTCATCATGAAAACTAATGCCAGATAAGTGACTATAGCTCACTTCATTAGGGAAAAACATCTGTGCAGCAGTATATTACGAGGTATAACAATTGCCACTTGAAAATCTTGCTTAAATAGTCTTGCATAATGTGTGATCCAAAATTTTTTCACTAATGGTGAGCTATCATTTTTTCACCATGCAGAAATGTCTAGAGCCATCAGTATGTAACTAAAAGTTATTAAATTTGCTATTTTTAATTCTTTACAACTTTCACATTTGTTGAGAAACAACTTCATCACATATATCAACCTAAATACACTTCTATTTTCCAACTTCTGCGGACCTTAACTACTCTGGAAAATGTGCATGTAGTCAGTGCATATAAAATGATGCTTCCCTAGAATGGTGTGCATGCTATATTTCATTGCTGTATAAAGAGTTTTTATTAAAACACAAACATTAAAAAAAATTCTACTTACACAGGGATATTTTCAAAGGCATCTTCAAAATTTTCCTGCAAAAGAAAAAAAAACTGTTTCAATCAAATGTGCATGTGTTTTGAAACTCCTTTTGTGACACAGCAGAAAGTTACCATTACCAGATAGCCCTTAACTCTGCAACATACAGTAATAATTAGAATAGTCACAGTCTACTGGCTTTTTGTTACGCTTTCAGTGCAAATCATTATCCAAACACATACATTTCCTACGGGCATACTACATCAGTCTGCAGTTAAGTTAAACCAAAGATCTCTTCCCTTTCAGACTCCCAAACTTCTATCACGTAAATCACGGAAGGCAAAACAGATTCATGCCTCAGGAGTTTGTATAGCACATCACATCTGATGTATCCAGGATGCACTAGCTGACCAGTATATCCACACATAAAGAAAAGAAAGAAGAAATGTTCTAAGCATATAGCCCAATAAGCAGCTTGGCCAGAGTATATATACTAGGTCCAGGACGCATTATAGATAGTGTGCATATACAGCCACCTCACAGATTAGAAACAGTTACGTGAACAGCTTGGTCCAGCCATCCAGAGGATGCTTCTTTCCACCTAGATTGAAACCTCTTTACATCTAGGTTCAAATTTCAAATTGAAATAAAAGAAGAGATGCACAACTGTAAAAATGGTAAGAATGGTTCAGCTCATGGGTCACATATTTCTGTATCCAGTTTCCAAAATTGGACTGTAGAAGTATATAGGAGAGACAACAGGGCAAACAGCCCTCCCTCCTACAGCCTTCTCTCTACCTCACACTTTCCACCCTTTGGCAACTCAGGGAATTCCAGGTCTTGTTCATCCATCCGGTGACTTTCAGTGGATCCAAGATTTTCAGACTGTTGCAAGTACCAGTTCAGTCTCCCTTGATCCTATGCAGACTTCTTTTTATTCACGTCATAGCCTTAGTAAGGATCTTCACAAATCTGCCAGCCGTTCTGTGTGAAATAATAATTTCTACTTGAACATGGCTCCTACTACCTGTTTCACAGTCCCTAGCTTTTGAACTATAAGACAGTGAAGAATCAATTCCTACTTGCTCTTTCCTTGAAACTTACAATTTTAAAAACCTTTGTTATATCATCCAAATCATCTCTTTTCCCAGCCAAAGACTGCCACCTTACACAGTCACTCCTCAAAAAGAAGCTACTTCCTACTTAGGACTGTCCTTTCTGCTCCTTCCATCAGAAAAACTGTAATTGTTCCAATTTTCAGTATATCCCAGGCATAACACTGATTTGGTGTGCAAAGGAGTGAAGATAATACAAATCTCACACAGCATTATTGGGGTATGTAATCATCAATGACACAAGCACTACAGTGCTTGCACCAAACCTTCCAAAAAAAGTTTTCAAACCGAAACAAACACTAGTAAAAGAAACAACTTTAAGTGCCTTGCAAAAACACCAGTTATAGGTAACTTCAAGCCCTTGCCCTCAGTTAAGACAATGCACACACATGGAATATTGTTAGATTCATTAGCAGTGAGGTGCAGGATTAGTGTTTTTAGTGGTATTTACCTTAAGCATGACAACACGGGATTGAAGCTAACATTCAGTAATACTTCAGAAGACTGACCTAAGCTTCATGAATTTTGCATTTCTCAGCAAACTCACCATAAAAGGCAGCTGATAAATAATTAAATATTGTAATGATGCATTAGAGGCTGTTTCTTTGTCACAGGACAAATTCAACAATATGCTATGTGACCGTGATCGATCCCTCCATAAAATGTTACTTTACTTGTATTTTTAACTAAGGAAGAGTTTCTGTTCAGCAGAAAAAACAAACTGTTGCAAAAGGACAGGACTTTTATCATCCTTCTGCTACTACATCAGTTTTGAACTGCTGCAATTGCATGTTGTTTACTGCCTGCAGCTGTCACTGCCAAGGAGTATGAATGTATTTAAATAAATGTTATTAACAGACTGCCCAAATCCTCTCTTTCAAGCTAATTTTACCAGCTGACAATACTATAGTAGGTAGAACAAGACTACTGTGAAGAATACAATAATCAACTTAGAAGACAATAAAATGAAGTCTGATCCAAGAGGAGCTGAACTAGTTTTTGAAAAGCTGAAGAGAAACCAACAGGAACAAAGATCCTGAACAGAAACCCTGTTACCCATATCTCACCCCAGACACTGATAGCAGTCATCAGTCTTCTAATAAAGTGCTTCTCTGAAGACTGTTTGCCTCCTTGAGCAACTTCTGGAGACAAGAAGAGAAACTGAGCAAAATAAACGAACAAAACACACTGACAGCTTTTTGAGCACTCCTCCATTTCTCCTACGACAACAAACTTGACCAGCAAAAGTCAAGATACTTTTAACTGTCAGGTACTTATAAAGAACACTAACAATCAGAAGTTTACACCAAGATGTAAAAAAACCTGTGGCATGAACCTCTTCCCTGCTCTTTCAAACCCGAGAGCAGCAGCTATGTACAAGAAAAGGAGAGGGAATTCACACTCTGCCTAGGTAAGATCCTCCTCTGCCTGGCTCCTACTGAATTTTGTTCCCTGCTATTCACACCAGTCAAATGCATGTCTAAACACCTAGAGGATGAAGTACAACCTTGGTATTTTTTCCCCACAAAAAAATTTCCCCACCAACTTTTTCCCCTATACCAAAGCATAGGGAATAATCACAGCCTCCCAAGAGATTCCTCACAGGAGCTAAAAAACAACATTGCTGAAGGTGACAACTTCTATGCTAAAAAAAAGGCATAGTTTTTCTAAAAGTTCTCTGTGCCTTCCTGTTCCCACCGCATGCAAAATGGGTATTAGAAGGCATTCACTTTGACACCTTGTTCTCATTTCTTTAACTGTCTCATACAAGTTTGTACTTGACTCTATAAGCTTTCACAGATTCCCTCAATACAGGAGAAAGTTGAAGGCACTAAAAGAAAAGCAATAGCCATGTTCTACTCCATTCCATGCTTATTACAGCAAAAAAAGTTGTATCAACCTAAATAAGGGAATCAGGGAAGGGAAGGGAAAAGACTGCAATTCAAGCACCCAGACACCTCCTCCCAGATCAAGTTCTGGGATTCATCATGTTTCTACCAAGATATAAAAGGTTTCAAAAGTACTCAGTAAAACATTCATTTTTCTCCAGTAGTCTGTTAAAATTTACTTGTAAATTAAGCATGTTCAAGAAGAAGGAAAAAAAAAAGAAAAAATAGAGTGAGGTGTTACAGAAAATACAGAGTATCTTGAAGATCTCAAGCTGCATATTAGATAACTTGTATAGGTATGCATATATTATGGCAATTAAAATAAAAATCAAGTGATTGATAAAGTTTATCCATTCTTCAGAGTACAGAAGCAGGACAAGACCATGGACAGTCACATTCTTGCACATTTAAAGTCTAGTAAAGTTCTTATGTTCAACTGCTCATCCCAAAACTCCAACTTCTAGCTGATACAGCTGAAATGCCATAACCAATTTTCAGAGGTGCTTGTTCATTTCAGTCTACAGCAAAGCAGATTACTTATTCAAACTGAATAGTTTTACCAAGCACCAATGACACGCTGCACCCAAGTTCCTTCAAGCCTGAAGTCACGTGAAACTAAATCAGCCATATTTGTGACCTCTACAGTTCATCAGTGTTAACACTGGAATACGATGTCCTTTATTTACATGGCTGGAGAGACTTGACAGAGACTGAGGTTAACAAAGTCCTTCATTCATTTCCTTCACCTGCCTTGGGTCCATCCTGCAGCAAGTCCCAAAGGTCCTCTTCCAGTATGTGCTTATTGTAACAGCCACAGGCATTCAGTGGAAATCTTCAGGAAATACAAACTGCAGTTAAATCCACAAAAAGGGCGACATAGCTTTTCTTCAGATATTCTACTCAGAGAAAGAAATATAGTAACATTTGAGTTGGTACCAAGAGAAACAGTTTAACAACCATGTCTCTCAGTACATAAATGTTGGCTAATGTTGCAATCCACAGCAGCAATTTTATTGCACCTTTTCCAGAGAACATGTCAATCCAAGAATTTAAAACACATGGATGCAAATAAAACTGCCACTAGATGGCATGACAAAAACTGATTCAGACTTTCCCACAAATTTGTGAAAAAAAACGGCACAAGGTTTGACAAAATAAAGCTGTCTCAAAATTAGTTTTCTTGAATTACATCGTCCTCATTTTTTTTCTCATTGATTATTGTACTATTTCACATGGTTTTAATGCACTATTTTCAAGATGTGAGCAGGTTTGAAAAAGAATTATGTTTACACAACTTGAGATACTGATGTTTTGTAAATCCAAGAAAGTCAAAGTCAGAGACATAAATGGGCGCAGTGTATTAACGCAGGAAAACTGACTAGAGTTCCTGTACTCTCTAGCAATGAGTGCTGAAACCATTCACAGCAGACCATAATTCACCTATAAAGCCTTATGAAAAATAACGTGCAAGTGAGACCCTTAACCTATTCAGTGATTTACTTAAGTTTATCAGTGACTGTACTTTCGTTCTAATACACCGGCAGAAAGTGGAAACAACTGCTTGCCCTTAGGGTTAGGCAGTAGATTATTACAGAAATCTGTAGATTATTACAGAAATCCTACCCTCAAAAGTGAGCGCTCTGTTCTTCCACATTCATCGTTAAGTCATTTAACTTTAAGCAACTTTTAGATTATAACCTGTGACTCTCTGTAAATTGTTGTCTTAAGTTTGCTAATTGTTTTGTCAAGCTCAGTGTTTAAACACTTGCTCTTTCCAAAGTGAAGTAGGCAAACTTGGTCAGTCTAAATAATTCCTTTAAAATCCAGATTTACGACAAGATATGATTACCAAGTAAGGTATTAACCATCTGGATTCTCCCCACTGATAACATCATAACTTCAGAAAACTAAGTCCAATAGTATCTAGGAACACTAGCCAGGATTTGGAATCGGTACTAGATTGGGCAAGGGGAAAAAAAAAGCACCTTACCTCAAAAACATCGATGTAACATTGATTCAAGAGACAAATGAGACCACAGAAGATAACGGTGAAATAATACTAGCCAGAATTAAATACTGTTTATACAGTACTTAATACCAAATTTATAGATACCAAATTTACCCGTCTAGTCACAGCTTTATTTTACATGTACTAAATAGAGCAGTTTTAAAGAAAGATTTGAAGAACTGTAAAGTTAACAGTAACTCCCGCCCCTGCCTCCTGGAAAGACCACATATTAAGATATTGCAAAGCATAGGAATCTATGAAGACAGTTCTGTATTTAGCAAGCACATACACTTTGAGATACTTTTAGTCCTGATCCTTTTGTCCAAATTTCTATTCAAGTATGGGTACATCTAATTATTTTTGTCCTTTTTTGTCTTCTGTAATTCAGCCCCATACCATCCATCCCCTAAATAAAAAAAAAAAAAAAATCAATGCCAGGTGAAAACGATGCACAGCAAACCCAGCCTCTGTCAACAGCCATGCTGTCCTGAATACTTTGTACCTGCACCTGCCTGTGGGAAGTACAGTCGCCAGTACGGAAGTCAGCGGCTGGATTCCACATAAAGAGCAAGAGGCTTCATTAAGAGGTCTAAAATTTCTCAACCCAACAGGAAGGATAACACGCCTTGCACTGCATTCACAAGAAAATTATCATTCTGTATAGGGAGTCGTCTCACAGGACTTTAAGAAGTTTAAACAAAACTTAGTTGACAAGCTCAGAAGCAGCTTTCTAAAATCAGGGGAGGTGCACCCTATTCCCTCTGACTAAAACTGTCCAGACCCAGCTGCAAGGGCAAAGGCCTATCCAGGGCATGTAGGGGCATAGACTAAACCTCTTTTTTCTTGTTAATATTGAATACAGGAAAAAAAGCATGACTATGGGAAGAGAATGGGGGATGTATAAGGAGAAGAAACTCATCTACAATACCCATACTATGGACTGGGACTATGAAAGAGGGGCCTTCCATATGATCTTCATTTCTACAACAGAACCAGTTTCCACACAGTCTCTGTAAGTCAGGAGTGACCACACAGTTTTATTGCCAAATGGGATAGAATATTAAAAACAAGTATTTTGAGTACACCCAGCTTTTTTGTCTTTTTCTATTATGCAACTTTGTAAATAATTAATTTCAATAACTTTGTAAAAATTAATTAAGGACTACATTAAAAATTATTCAAAGAAACTGGTGGCTGAAAATTTTAAACTCCAGGCCCACAGAAGTGACAACTTAAAATGACTGGACATTACAGCAATATGCAAGCTCCTAAGAATATTACTCAAGGATACAAAAGGACAACATACCATCTCTCCCCTTAGTTGACTTGACTGAACTGAGAACTGCTAAACAAAGGCCTGAAAATCTCCTGAGTAAATAGCAAAAAAATCAGCAAAACTCCGAGACATGTAGCTACCTGCAAGCATCACTGACTTCAGCCAAAGATTTGCTAGAACAGCCCAGAGCTACCATCACAGCAAGCAGCAAGTAACTGAAAGACCTTGGTTACTGTAAACTGGTTAACATGACACCAATCTCAGGAAGCCTTGGTTACTGTAAACTGGTTAACATGACACCAATCTCAGGGAGGAAAAAAAAAAGGTACCACCAAAAAAAATAAAAAACAAACAAACAAAAAAAAACACCAAAAAATTATATTTAATTAATAAAGAACTAGAACAAAGTTTACATGGTTTGGAAAAAAAAACCTAACAGTGATTTGAGACTATTAAAAACCTCTCTTGGTTGAATGAACTATAAAGACAAACACTTTGTACTGGACAAGCCCCCTTTTTTACATGCTACACTGATCTAGTTTTTAAGAGGTGCCTGATAAACATTTGTTATTTTAAGAATTAGCTGAGTAAACAAGAGGAAAAGCAGCTGTAGGTGGAAGTCTGTAATGAAGTTGTTTCTAACAGAATTTCTCAAAGGCTTCTGTCTATTCAACACAATTTTTAATCAACATTCTTGAAACAAACATAATCCTAATGAAATGTTCAGCCATAAATAATTCATGGAATACAAATCAGAACAACAAAAAATAGACTGGGGTCATTAAGTCAGTCTCAAATGAGGAGATGCACACGGAAAAATCAAAGAAATCATACACAGAGGTTGAGGTTGTATTATAGAAAGCAACAATCTTAAGACTGAAAGGTCATATTGACAAGAAATTCAATATGAATTCCTGTTGTTAATATGATCCTTAAATTAATCTGCAAGCAGTAGAAAACAAAGTTTTAGCGTCCAACACCAGGAGGATGAAAACTGTAAAACTTTGTATTTTCCTAGAGTTCAGCCTTCTTGAATGCCGATAAGTATGTTAGGTAACATAAAAGATCTTTGAAAATAGTTCAAGAGGTAGAACACATGTCAAAGCTGCTTAAAAGTTCAATCTTTTTGATTCACCAAATGCAGGACAGCAGAAGTACTTACTATCAGTGGCTCATATAAACAAATTGATCACAGAAACAAACTCACTACCAGGCAAAACCTCTTCAGTTTCTTGTAAACATCAGTTTTCATCATGCCTTTTTGTCTGCTGTGTCAAATTTGCACTTGTCAGGCAGAGTGCTAACTACTGGAGCACATCAGTGAGAATAACCATGGACACTGTCTTCCGTGTCTCCAAACTGAAGAGTCCAAAAAGCACACAACATCACAGTTCAGCTAAGCACAAATTACTAGGCTTGATACCAGCCAAGTTTCATGAAACTGACAGCTTTTGTTACACAAGGAGCAATTATCTGTAGTTCTGACATTACGCTATGGAGAATTTGTTCAAATCAAATCATAGACTATGACTTGAGCCAAAGATGCTTTTATGCTATCGAATTTACCAGCAAAATCCCTTTCATAGAATCAAAATGGTAATGCATGTATAGACTCCTTTTATGTAGTGTCTGAAAACTGCTCTTTCCCAGAAAAAGTAGGCTCATTCTCCCTATAATATATCTTCTTCACAGATTACATGGATTTATCTTGTTGCTTTAACCAGGACCTGTTCCCCTCCTTCCCCAAACCACTCCACTGAAGCATCAAGTATCAGAAATTACTACCTCACAAAAAAGAATGATGGAGATGGAGATGAAGAACAGTGCAAGCTCACTGGTCTAAATTTGTGAAAGTTCTGGTTGTAATCCTGCTCAGTTGAAAGTAAATACATTCAGCTAAGGAAACTGGAGTTTTGATTCATCTACAGTAAGAGAAGTAGGGTAACAAACCTACACAGATCTGCAAACTTCAGAGAGAAGCTGCATGAACTAAAAAAAGAAAAGTAATTCTGAGAACTTGACCCATGAAACATAATCTGTTATGGACACCTTTCCTGCGTACTAACAATCGGATGATTATGTCACATAAGGACAGAATTCAACTGTTGCTTACATGGGCAGTGGCATAAGAAAACATTACTTAGAACTGTGTATTTTTTCAGATGTTAAGAGAAATTCCCAGCACTACAGCATTAGACTTGACGTAGTCTTTTCTTAGAGAAAAGAGCAGTCCACTTCACAAACTAGCAGAAGAGAAAAGTAACCTGGGAATTAAACTACATTTTAATGCTTATTGTAAAAAAAAACCAAACATATGAGAGAAAAGGTATTTTGATGTTGTCTTGGTAGAGAAACAACCTGCAGGAGTGGAAGAAGATGACATCCCCAACTTTTCTTCTCTGTCACCTACACACATTTTATTTGCCACTGTGACACCAGATCCTGGTATTAACAATTCGTAGCTTAGGAACAGAAACACAAGAAAAGCACTAGGTTCAAAGGGGAAGGAGATGATGTAGCTGTTACAAAAGAGGAAAACAATTTTCCCCTTCTCAGACAGAAATAGCCTTGAGGCAGCAAGAGCTGAACTGAAATGCACAAGTTCTATTCTATTTGGTACAACCAATTTTTACATGAAAACTAAAAAATTAAATTGTTTTCTCTAAAAGAAAAAAATGCACATATTTTTGTGCTTTCATATTATTACAAACTTATTGGTTTGAACTATAAATATAACTCACCTGCTTTTTAAAAATTGTTCACAAGAATACTTGCATAAAATATCAGTGTTTTTCCAGAGAGCCAAGTGGACTGATGGGTGGCTGCTTTGGAGACACCGTGTTTTCCTAGATGTTTTCCACTGCAGAGAAAGAACCTCAAGCATCAGAAGCCAAAGATCAAGCTCAGTAGTTGAGACCTACTTATTCAATCTTATCCACGTAGAACAGAATGCCACGTTCAAGATCTTTACTAATGCGGGTGACTTGGTTGGGGTTCATGCTTTAATAAAAAACAAACAAGAACACCCACCCCAAAAAGAGAACAGGAGTTGGTAAAGTAGAATCCAGCCTTACTAGACATTTGGTTAACTAACAAGTTGCTGAACAACTAGGAATCCAAACAAACAAATTATGGCCTCAAGTTGCGCCAGGGGAGGTTTAGATTGGATATTAGGAAAAATTTCTTCACTGAGAGAGTGGTCAGGCATTGGAACAGGCTGCCCAGGGAGGTGGTGGAGTCGCCATCTCTGGAAGTGTTCAAGAAACGTGTGGATGTGGCGCTTCAGGACATGGTTTAGGGGACATGGTGGCGCTGGATTAATGGTTGGACTTGATGATCTTGAAGGTCCTTTCCAACCTAGTGATTCTGTGATTCTGTGAAACTTCAGTGTCATTTAGCTCAAAAATTAGATGTCAGTACCCACAAGGACAAAAGTTACTCCATTACAGTCTGAAAAGCAGTGGCCTTTTGATGCAGCTGGTCACCCCGAAATTACCAAAAGACATAGGAAAATTGAGTCTTAAAAGATCTACCCTCCATTTTTTACAGAAAACAGACGTTTGTAATGAAAGCACCTGCCATAATTAAGTACTTGCAAGTAATCAACACATTTTAAAAAGTGGAAAATTCCTACTCCACTTTCAGCTGCATGCAAGACAGACAGTTCTTAAACAGCATACCAGCCACAGTGCATAAACCAGGGCAAGACTGAGAATGAACATCTGCTGAAAGAACTGCGCTCAGCGATGCCAGTCAGACTGGTTACCTATCAAAGGGAGCAACAAGATGAAGGCTTTTCTGAACCTACTTCTAAAGACAGGGCATAAGGCAGACTTACTTTAGCACACTGACATCAGTCTCACTTGTTCTGAACACAACTGGCTGAGCTTGTGCTGTTTTAAACAACACTCTCTCTCTCACGACTGAAAAGTGGAAATATGCAGACTCAGTTACACACCCAGCAAGTAAAAGATCATAATATACTTCACTTTAATTGACATGCAAATGAAAGCTGTTAACAGTTATTCATGTTCAGATTCATATCGAACATTTTGCACATAAAAGCAAGAGTACAGTTTCAGTTAAAGTGGCTGACCATCAACCTGGCTTCCCTTACTGTTTACACTGGCACCTTCCTGCTATTTGATCTGCATTTGTTAGTTTGACCTGCCTTTGTTTTTGCACAAAGAGCACTTCTAAGAGGCAGAGAAACAAGGTAGCAGCACCAAACTTCATTGCTGCAATAAAGCTTTTTTCCTCATTTTTAAATTAGTTGACCATCCTTTCTGTCTGTCTCACACACAGCCCATCAGACACCCACAAGTCCAAAGGAGTGTCATGTAGGCTTACCTTTGTTTGTAGTGGCATCAGAAACAAACCAACCAAAGCCCACACAACAAAACAAACCACATCCTCAACTCTCCTGAGTTTCCAGTCCAGTACAAATGCACCTCAAAAAAGTAAAAAAAGTGTACTTTAAAAAGTATGCTCCTCAGCAAAAATACCTGCGGAGGTTGTGTATGTAACTATTCTTGATCCATTTTATTGGACAAAACTGATGGCCAAGCAACTCTAAACTGAAAGGCGAATACAAACAGATGCACCTTGGCTGGATTCATCTTCCTTTTCATACTGTAGGAAGTGTGATTTGAGAAGAATGCGAAGGCAACTAAGGAGATTGAGAAGATAGAGACAATACACAGCCGTTCTTCTCAAAACGGACACTACATAAGGGAAGATGCTGTAAGCTTGTCCTCTCTTCCCATAAGAAAGATTAATCCATGAAATCAATTCTTGCAGCCCCTGAGTCTTGCAGGAACTTTGTGTCAAGCTCATTAAAAGTTTTTACAAACACTTCAGTGTGATCATTCAATTATTTCACATAAGTTACATAAAAATGCAGTAACATCAAAAGGAACTTTAGTATGCTATTTATTATGTCTATAAAGTTGGGAAGAACCTTGTTACACCTTTCTAGACTGAATTCTTCTGACAAATAACCATAACCAGTAAGTACTAGGTATGCCTGTATTTTCCATGACACTGGACACAGCATGGATGAGATACCACTGTTGAGTAACAAAACTGGTAAAGACTTTCCTACTTCCAGTCATTTGGATTAGCAATAAACATTTAGCAAACTTCTATCAGCTTCTCAGTTTATTTGTTTCATTCAGTAGAAGAAGTAATGACACAATGAGAGGTTTCAGAGACACAAGAGAGGGCACTTTCAGATACTAACTGAAAGTAAGGCATTAGGTAGAGCATCAGAAACAGAACAAGTTTTACTCCCTTAACTTGCCTGCATGCAGCCAAGGCATGACCAACTTGAAAGTCACTAACATCCTGCTGACTCAAATCAAGAAGCTTGGTCTTATCAATTCTGGTAAAGTTAATATTTCACAGCTAGTGACATTTCACCCATTTAAATTCAGAACTGGCCATCTATCATCAAGTTTAACTTTCCATAACTGGCTAACCTTCACAGAAACTTCAGCTCGGTCTAGACAAAGGATTACTAGACAGTTTGCTGCCAAAGAAATCACTTCAAGAGATACGGTCCTAGTGCATAAGCAGGTAAGATGCCCACTTGCACTCGTTGCACAACCTATCAAATAAAATAAAAGTTACTGTGAAAAGGAAAGAAAAACACAGTTGGAAGATCCATTTGACAAACACCAGACGTCAACACATCTGTGCTTTTTTTGGAGCTGGAAAATCCTGATTCTTCCCTTCTCCTAAGGGTAGATCTGTTCAGCAGTCTCATCTAATCTTCCCACCTTCATTCCCATATTTCACGGTTCCTGATGTAGATAAGGCAAAACCTGACAGTTTTCATACAGACTGCCTTACGCATTATGTTACAGTGGGACACTCAAAATAAATTAAAAAAAGCACAGTAGAATTAGAAGTGCCAACAGCCAATGCAGCAAGGTATCGAATCCACTGTTGAAAGATTTTCAGTTTGCTGACTGAAAATGATTCTCCATCAGCTGGAAAAGCAGTGAGAAGTGAATGAGAAAGAAAAATTCCCTAAATCATTTTTCCATACAAATGGCCTTGGAAGGGAAAGAACAGTATGCTGTTAAATTTACCCTGTTCCTGCTTCCACATAAGATATGTTGCCACCATGACCTTCGATTGTACTGTCTGGCAAAACATTTTTTGGAGATTAAAAATATTTTTCATCACTATTTCTTTTATTATTTGAATGCTACAATTTCTATTTTTGCTCTGCTATAATACTTCATTAGTAGGCATAAGTATTTACTACTAAACTAATTTTTCAAAAATCTGAAATCCTTATATGTCAAGAACAGTTTTTCAGAACCAAGACATAGAAATTATCCCTCCCACTAAAAATACATTCTTTTTAGTGGGAGTGCTGTTAGCTGCAACTGAACTGAGCTGTTGCACCAACTGATCAACATTAGAGACAGCAAAAAACTACAACCAACCAGTACTCAAGAACAGGGGGCTAAAGAACTGTGAGGTAAAACAAAAAGCATGAAGAAGGTAGTAAACAAACATCTAATGCTGAAAAGGATTATAAATCAAGACCATTTCAAAGGTTTTAAGCCATCAGTCAGAGAGAGAAGTAAGAATAGCTCTATCCTTCAAGCAATGTGAAAACATGCAAAAGCTTAATCTTGTAATAAACAAGTGTGGGAAGTCAATATAAACTGTGTCAAAAAAAAAAAAAAAAATCTTTTCTCTGGTTTGTAAAAGCCATGAATCAGCTTGAGAGTTGTCCTGAATTGAAGACCATCTTTCCAAAATACCTGGCTGTCATAACAAAGAATCAGTCACTGATTTTTCTCACAATTCCAGTGTTCAAAAGAGAAACAAATGCCATTATTTCCACTAGTTGAAAGAGCGTCAGCTTTACTTTGATGGTGTAATGCTTGATGCCACGTCTGTAGGCTTTGGAACTCTTCTAGTATAATTTTTTTCAGGACGACTGGTGTCTTATCTACCATGAAGAATTTCATAGCTTATACAAGGAGGCTTTCTAAAGATCTCATTGAAATGCAACTTCAGTTGTCATACTTCCACACACTTCTTTACCTCATGCTCACAACAACGTTTTTTATGGGTTTAAAAACAAACAAAAAAAGCATACACAGATTATTCCAACAAGGAAAATAAGAACTGCTCAAACCACAGCTACACTGCAATCCACTGTAAAAAAGGACTGTGATCAGTACAAGGGAATGCTGTTGCGAGAGCATTCATGTACTTCACAGACAGGTTCTATTATTGTTGCTTAGTATTTGGTACAATTGGAAGCAGTTTAAAAAACAGGACTCAATCTTTTTAAATAATAAACTTGCAGTTTTATCTTAGTGTTGTGACACACCAATAGCACAGCTGAATAGAATGTGAGGTCTCTCAAGTATAACATCAACGGTGCTTGTACCATGAAGAGAAACAATCACCTAAGAAAATGCAAGCGAGAGGAGTCTCAGTGCTTTCCATCCATTTGTCATTAGATAAAATTTTAGAAGTGTATCAGAATTACTAATGATATGTTCCCATCATTACAAGAGTTGGCATCCAGTTATGTCAGTACCGGGCATAAGAGGTTTGTCACTGTTTGGTGGTCTTTTATTAGAAAAAACTATGCTAATAGTTTGGGTTTTTTTCTAATACAAAGAAAGTATTTGCTGTTGAGATTTAAATGCATTTACTAAATCTCCAAGCACTTCTCCAGCAGAGATCTCGTGTTAGCATACAAGAGTTTCCAAACTTTGATGAGATCTCTAATTCCACAATCATGTTAATGTTAAGCACGGTTAGCTTTCATCAGGAAAAACAAAACTTCAGTCTCTCTGTCCTCATCCCACAGCATAACTGACTTTCTGTCATTAAATGTACCATGTTGAAGACACAACAAAAAATCAGACAAAAATACAAACAACCAAATTCACGTAATTTTGTCATTTTTTAAAACAGAAGAATCTTAAACATCAGGATGGACCAAACAGAAAGGTGCAGTGTAAGTCAAGCTGCAATGACAAATAGAGAGTCAGTCTTGACTCAGCGTAAGAAAGAAGTAGACACAGCGGAGATACCACTTCCCTGTAAATGAAAAAGAGTAAAATATAAATAGCTAAGAGGAAAACCACATTGTGTTGTCCTGAACTTTACTAGGCAATTTCAAATGAAGATGCCTGATGCTCACTGCTTCCGTAGATTTCTGAAGTTACCAAGAAAAAATCCTAGTTATGTAACAGGTTGACCATGCACTTACTACAGACTTATCTAGACAAAAGCATCACCTCTTACAAATTACAATTCCTCTGGAGAGATGTTCTGACAGCATTACAGAATGCTTACCAGCTGCAATGTAACCAACAGTCCTAAGTAAGTCTCATTACAGAGGCACCACCTTGGAACTGCTGATATAGTACTTTCCACAGATCACCCCAAGCTGGGGAACAAACATGTTTACCTCCTATTAAAGATGATTCAGTGCCAGCTTTGCCTATAACTAATCACAAAAAGAAAAATATGAAACGGACATTAATATGAGCATCTTGGGTATTAACCTCCCCGTGTCTCCCTCAGGTTAAAAACCCTCTTGACTACACAGCTGGTTACTCATTTGTACAGAATGCAACAGCAGTTGCCGCATATTTAGCGCCGCAAAGTTCTATTTTATAGTGAAAAGCAATCTAAGTGATTTTTCTTGACCAGTTCATTTCCTTTAAAAGAAGGTCTTGCTGCAATAACAATTAATTCCAACAACCCTATTTACAATAATGTTGGTCTCATTATGGAACTCTAAAGTCTCTACGGATATCTTTTGACCCACCAGCAGTACTTGCTGCAGTAACAAAACAGCAGAGCTTTAGAAGCCAACATTATCTACAGTTCGAAGCATCTGTAACACAGGATTAAAGCAATGACTTTCGTCCAGAGCACAGCTTGTTCCCCCAGTCCAAGACAGAGACAGGCCACCTTCCACCTCTCCTAGAAACAGTCAGAATTTTTTTTTTTCTTAAAAGAAAAGCATCTTCTTAAGGACACAGCAACTTAACTTCAGTAGTAGTATAAAATTAACTAATTACTAGCTGATTTATACATGTGTTCTAGAGAGTTTGTTGTCCTTCCACCAGAAAGAAATCGAGACAGACAAACATCCAACACAGAAATGTAGTGTCACTTTCAGACCAAGTGTCTCTGTATTGGGTTTGCATGCCAAAGTTCTGGCTGCAGGGGTGGCTTCTGTGAGAAGCTGCTAGAAGCTTCGCCTGTGTCTGACAGAACCAATGCCAGCCGGCTCCAAGAGGGACCTGCTGCTGGCCAAGACCAAGCCCATCGGCCATCAGCCAGGTATGGTGGTAGTGCCTCTGGGATAATGGATTTAAGAAAGGGAAAAAAACTGTGCAACAGCAACTGCAGCCAGAAAGAGGAGTAAGAATGAGTGAGAGAAACAGCCCTGCAGCCCCCCAGGTTAGAGCAGCAGGAGGGGCAGGAGGGGCTCCAG
>NW_010544436.1:72415-82733 GCF_000687285.1 Phaethon lepturus
CCGTCCCCGTGCACTGCGTGGGGGAGTGGTGATAGAGAAATTGGGAGCGAAGTTGAGCCCACGAAGAACAGAGGGGTGGGGGGAAGGTGTTTTAAGATTTGGTTTTATTTCTCATTATCCTATTCTGATTTGATTGGTAATAAATTAAATTAATTTCCCCAAGTCGAATCTGTTTTGCCCGTGACGGTAACTGGTGAATGATCTCTCCCTGCCCTGAGCTCGGCCCACGTTACATTCTCTCTCCCCCGTCCAGCTGAGGGGGGGGGGGATAGAGCAGCTTTGGTGGGCACCTGGTGCCCTGCCAGGCTCAGCCCACCACCGCCAGATCAAATTACACTAAGCAGAATTAGACCTTGACTTAACCAGGCAGTAAACTGAAGTGTTCAGGCTACTTACAGGCGAGCACAAATAGAACACATTCTCATCTGAGGTTATGAAGATAACCCTTACCAAAAAAAGAGAAACCACCCTAAAAAACCCCACAAGTAACACATGCCTCCAAATGTCATTAACAAAGCAAGACTTAATGTATTAATGTCGCCTTTAAATTCTGTTCATGTGTCAAGTGTCTATGGCTTTCCTTCTTCAGCCAAGGCTCCCCCCCACTTTAATCCTTCACTCAGTCTACCCCCAAGTGGAGCATGGCATTTCCTCAGCCATTGCAGGACGGCTGCACCATCCAGAAAAGTCACTGAACAGGCTACACAGGCGCAAGGAAAGCGGCACACATTTCCCCGTATGGAAGTCACAACATTTACTTACGTATTGAAGCTTGTCAGAAAGGTGCAGTTTCACCCCCCACACGCACACTCCCCGCACAGCTTA
Source organism: Phaethon lepturus (assembly GCF_000687285.1). Lineage (NCBI taxonomy): Eukaryota > Metazoa > Chordata > Aves > Phaethontiformes > Phaethontidae > Phaethon > Phaethon lepturus. The sequence goes on from NW_010544436.1 coordinate 73,241, forward strand.
CTGAGGTCACAAGGAATTTATGGCCTTTGGAAGTTCTAGCTGGAGTGTAATAACAAGGACAGAGCAGACATACAGTTGTTACCAGGTTTGTCACTTCTTCTGCCCGAAGGGTCACTGTACCACAAATGTAAGGTCACGGCGTATCAACACCTCTGGCAACTGCTCCTGCACACACACTCCCTCCTCCTCCTTCTGAGGGGGTCACAGCCCTCTTTTAGCGCTCTGCCCCGCGTACCCACGGGCGGTCAGAGCACTGGTTCCTTCGCACCAAGCCCACGCTGCAGCACGTGTCTGGTGAACCCGCCGTCATGACTGCAAAAGGAAATCCCACACCACTGTGATAAACTGTGAACTGTTTTGTTCATCAAACTTTGTGTCAGACGCAATTAAGTCCTGTGACGCACGTTAAGATGGAATGGCGTGATAAGAAATCGTCGCTTAACACCTTGAATACCCCTGGAAACAAGACAGAACCTGTCTGACAACAAGACAGGAGGAAAACGAAGTAGATTGCAATTGGAAGATTCAAAAGACGGCGCGAGTGAAAACGGATTGTGATTGGAGAAACTGACCACTGACAAGGAGACGAGAAGTATAAAGAGAGGACTGAAAGACTGTTAAGTGGTCGGTCGTTGGTGGAGCAGGAGACTCCCCGGCCGCCCCAGCACAGTTTTGCTTACTTGTCGCTTGCTTTAATAAATCAAAAATTTCTAATTGACCAGCCTCTGTCACTCAATTGGACAGGTAAATTACAACACCACCGCACGGCCCAATCTAAAGCGTTGAACCTCTGCGCACTGCTTCCTCCCGTCAGTGGCCAGAGGCACAAACACAGAAAAGCTGAACCCGTTTCGCAAGGCGTAGGGTACTTCTTTTAATGCAGAAAGATAAGTATCAGCCAGATGATTATTCCAGGCTGCCAGGGAAGTACTTACGTCACAGCTGATCTCTGCCTGTTGCTGGTAGCTGTATCCGTTTTCACTATAGCTCATGGTCATCATATACTAGAATGTTTTTATTAATTTGTGGAGGCTGTTGCAAATTTTTTGCAATCTCACATGTGACTTTTTAATTACTGCTTCAGACCATGTAAAAACCACTTACCAAAGGGTGAGATTTCAAAGTACGGAAAGATAAAATTTATGGCAATTTCTGCAACTATTAAAACATAAGTTCAGCAGTTTCCAGAACTCACCTACATAATCTAAAGACACCAACTGCTACTGTAAGGTATGATCTACAGATACAGAAACTCATACAATGTTTACCTTCCCAGTATAAAACTGCACACTCTATTGTCCCTACAGCACAGAGTAAAGCTAAAACAAACACAAAAGACCAAACAGAAAACTTTGTGTTTGACTTCAGTCAAGGACAGGAGTGTTTCAGAGACAATGGAGGAGGCAAGCCCTGTATCCTGGGTTACCAGCAAAAGACAGAACCTCAGCTTCCCCTTCTTGCACTCCACCTGTCCTTGTTAACAGCAGAGGGCTTCCACAAACACACAGAAACACACACCAGTAAAGTTATGTGTCTAAAAAATAAATTAAAAAATCAAAACCAACCCAATGCAGTAACAACACTGGAAAAGTCAGCTCTTTCAGGGATGTCAGGCAAGTTCCCTGCTCTGGTCCACCAGAGACACACACGTGCACACAAACTGACAGGAATTCAAGGCAACTGCACAAATCCCATTGGCCAAGGGAGCCTGCTTTTTGTAGAGAAACTAGCTAAAATGGACCACAAACTACATTCCATGGTTGCAATTCTCAAACCATTCAGAGAAGGCACAAAAGCCCTTTCCTACTACCCAACCTCTAGTCCTTGTCCCCATGCTCTTTCTTCATTAGGCCCTCAGTTGTGCCAGTGCAGTTACCTTTGATGACAGACCTCTAAGCTGAACAATTTGATTGATTCAGCATCAAACCCCAAAAGGAAGCCACCACGACACAGAGCTGTACAGTCTCTCCAGGGACTGCTTGCCTACTTTCCCTTAGGAACACGAACATCCTCCTCTTCACTCAGACACATTGCTACTTAAGGCTGCAAGCTCACTTTCTGACTACTCCAATGTACAAACTCACAGCAAGCACTAATTCAGAAAGCAGTTGGAAGTCCTCCTCCATGGTGGAACTCTAAACTGTGGAAGAAGAGAATAAATAACAGAGCATGACTTCCAGGAGAATCCTTCTACCTGGGACCTGACTTGCGACATTGGCATGACTCCATACTTCTGTTTCCGGTTCACAAAAAAAGTACAAAATTGGGACAACCTGCATTTATTTTGCACCTCCACTCAGAACATATCACTTCATCGACCCAAATGGAAGCTAAAAATCCCACCATTCAAATAAGTGAAACGGACTTCCAAACAGTCCACCATAACCTTTTGTTTTTACTCAAGACTTAACACTCCTTTGGCATTCACTTACTGAGAAATATCTTCACTCTGAAACTCCACTGTACAACTTGTGCCATCCCTTCTATTCAGCATGACTTGAATTTACATAGTTCACATTTAGCAGAAGTTGCAGCACTTTGCTGGTCAGACTAGCCATTCCATCCTCCAGATGTGACTGGCCATGAGTTACCCCTTATTTCGCACTGACAGAGGGAGCTATAGCCATATATAGCTTTTTAATCCGAATTACATTAAAAGACATAAACACTGAGCTGCTGATGAATCTTTCCTTCACAAGGTTTTAAAGAGACTTCACGTAAACTCAGAGCTGCTTCAGTGGTGTCAAGTAGCAGTACAGAGGCAGATACGTTTAATTGTGTTTTCTGGAGTTCCGCACATTTTTCATGCTAAGATTCGCCACATGGACAAAGCACAGATTTAGATATTCTTTAATACTATGTTTAAGCCACTGAGTCTTACCTTAAAGTTCTTTCTCTGGTCCAAGTCACACACTTAAATTTAGCTAAACTGTTTCGTCTCCAAAGTTTAGTTCCTACGCTTTTTACACTTCCCTTGACAAAGAACATTATCATATATTAATCATGTTAATTGTTAAGATGTAAGGAAATAATAACATAATAATTAGATTAAAATGGCTCAAACACCCACACCCACCCCTTGTCCCTCAATGCAGTTAATAAGATTACTTTTCAAAAATACTTCTCTTGCTGGGAAGACCCTAACAAACTGCACTTCACTACAGCTCCCACGCTTTTCAATATTCAGTTATGCTACGGTTTGTTAAAAACGAAGTCAAGAAGCACGTAAGCTTCACATCACATACTATGACTCTTTTCAAAGTCATTATTTGTAACTGTTTTCCGGACAAATTATTGTCTTCCCAAATTAAAGTGGGAAAGTTTTGTAGAGAATAGGGAATACTTAAGTTTTTTACATGTTTCTTCAGTACCTTCTAGCCAGGTGAGCTACTAGAAACCTGAAGATCTGTGTAAGCTTGCCTCATCTAAAAACCCTCTTTACCAAAGCCACAACTGGTAACTCTACATCCCCGCAGCATTTTTAGTGGCAAGCTCAGGTTTTGCATAGGACCTTAGAGTAGCCATTTAACAATTAATTACTATTCATACTTTCTTTAAAAAAATGAAAATATTAAATTAAAAAACCCTGGAAGCCTACTAAGTTTGCAGAAAAGAAAAAAAAAAAGAATATGACAGAGAGCAAATTTAGCTAGCTGCCCCACTGGATTAAATATCAACAGTCCTATGGGAGAGAACCCATCTTCTTCCTAGTCTTGGTGAAAATAAAAGCCAGTGGGACATTATTCTTACCTTTATAATCACACTTCCCTCAACCAAAGTTAATAGGAATATTTCTTCTTTCTTCTGGCCACCTGCTCCCATTTATAGCCCAGAATTACTACACACCTACTAAACACTACACTTAGGACAACCAGTACTGCCAATGGGTGCCAGGCACAGAAATTACCGTCTTCAGGAACAGGTTTCCTCCAAACCTCCTCTCTTTTGATGACAGACTGTCCTTGTACATCCTCCAATAAGAGGGTTTCTGGAGGGCAAGAGAGTGTGTGATGCTGGCTCCTGAGGACGAGAGAAATCAAAGCAGTGCTGCACACCCGAACGCTGGCTTGTGAAGTTTATTTACGACTCTATTGCACCATGAATGCATAAGAGAAGTGGAGTAAAAACACAATACACTCACCACACCGTAACAAAAGATATCACTGCTACTAAGGTCTGAGATATTAGATTATCTTGACTTACTATGTGGCAACCGTATTGCTTCCTTACTCCAGAATAAGGTGACAGGCAAGTCTTCACTTGCTTTGTAAAAAAATCTTGCTTTTAGCACTTGGTGTTTAGGTGTAAGTCCATAGGTCTGTGATATTTACTTACTATTGACTTAGCCAAAATGTTTTTTGAACCTGAGAGGGCTTAGAAAAGCAGAATAAATTTTTAGTGCTCATGCACAAATTCTTACTTTTCAGACCATCTAAGCAGATACCTGACCACCTATGGCAGAATGGTCTTGGACATGTCCAGGCTGTAACCAGAACACACATCAACAGCAGCACAGACCCACCTCTGAAAGCTGATTCTCAGGACTTCAGTTGCAAAATTTTGCTCTTTTTTCAAAATGAGAGCAGTGATCTACCACTTCTGCTCCCTCAACTATCATATTGTTTCTATTAATCCCGAAGAAACAGCACGTGTGAAAATCACGGCCCACCAGACAGATGTGGCCTGTCAGGCTGTGTCCCTGTCAGCCTGATGCCAGCAAGCTTATCTCCACCTTCTGTGCTGGTGCCACACAGGAAGAGAAATCCCCATTATTTGTTTGATACTTTCCTTGCTATTGCAAGTCCTTTTGGTTAGGTAAGCTCTAGGAGACTTACTTAACAAGACAGGAGGCATAAGATCATCCATGCTTACCACCTACTCATACGCTGAGTCATCCTGGTCCGTGCTGCTATGTAATGCGTGGTCTGCCAAGAAGCAATTAAGTTCCTTTTCTCTTTCAACATGCAACTCTTGGCCAACAGAGGGGCCCAACAAGAACCTTTATCCAAACCAACTTGTTGACCTCTAGCAGTTCCAATAAGACCATCAGGTCTAGAGGTTTCTCCAAGCATACCAGCACTAACATGTCAACAATGGAAGAATATACATCTGCAGACCCAAACGTGCTTGCACAAAGTCATAGTTTTCCCACAGATTTACTGGAACTACAAGAAGCAATGTATCATCCTTTAAGTTTATGTACAAAGTAGAACTGTCTTCCCACGTAGTGGATGGCAAGCTTTTTGCCACAATTACCAAGACAGCTGTACCGATAAAGACAGTAACTTTTACTGTTAAAAAAAAAAGTAAAAACTGTAAAAAGTAAAGGCTTCATTAAAAGATAGTAAATGCTGCTTTCCACAACAGAATAGCAGCAGTTCAACATACAAAGAAAAAACAAAACCTTAAGAAGAAAAGCTGATTCTTCCTTGTTACGGTTCTTTTTTCCATCTCTATATACACAATAAATATCACCACACCACCCCCCAAAAAAAAAAACCAACACAGAAAAGAGAAGGAAAGGCAAATCAGAATGGACAAACAAATTCACTTTGTAAGTACTTAGCTCGCCCAGTTTACCTGCCTGCTCTGTCTCCCTAAGAGGCATCTGGTGCTTTCCACAGTAACCCCATCTCTTCCCATATTCACTGTATCTTTTACCCCTCGCTCTGAGGAGGAGCGGCACAGTGATTAACCAAAGTGAACATTAGCTAAGAAAATTTAATTGGAACACATTACATACACTTCCTTTTCCCCTCCAGGAAACCAATAAAGACTTAAGCCACACTTTTTTTTTTATCTAGCCAGCTTTCAAATTCAGTCACAGTCAACCAAGGGGCTCAAACAGACAAATGAAGCAAGCTCTAGGAAGCCGAATAAGAAATGGAAAAATGTGAACAATAAAACAGCCATCTCACATTAACTATATTGTTATAATACTGCAGTACACATTCTTACCTTGAATAGGTGATCATAAGGAAAAATAATACCTCTCAACAGGTACACCCATGGGTAAAACAAAGTTTTATTTGAAATAAAGAACTTCAGAATCTCAGAAGCAGAGAGAGCAACCTAATTTTATTTTAAAAAGAAATTGCTAGTCATGCTTAGTTTTCCTGTGGTCTTTTTCTCATCTGTGCTGCTGGAATAGCTTGCCCCTCATCTTAGACACAGATATGCTCTGACCATAGGAGAGGCCAAAACAAGAAGAGGAGAAACAGATGAGCGATGTGCCAGAGCACAAAGCTTTGGAGTAAGCTGACAAAAGGGGTTCAAATTTTATATTCTTCAGGAGAGCAATATCTACTTCTCAAAGAGACAAACCATACAAATCAGATTAGGATGTTTTGAAAACAACCATCCTTCACAAGAACAAGTCCCCTCACTATCCCTTCCCAACTCCATATTTCCAACATATTCTTCACATTTTAAGGTGAAAAAGGCACCACAGTAGCTTGTCTCCAGCTTCTCAAGTTTCCAAAGGAGTGCAGCTACCCCCATTTCTCAGCACTAAGACTCTTCTCCCAGGCTGGAATTACCAAACAAAACTGGTGGAGTCCTCAGCATAAACATGACAGAGAGAATGGCCAGTGCTGCACAGTTCTGTATTTTATTCCAAAGTACATTATTATATTAAGCTACGGGTGGAAAGAAGGATACCACTAGCAAGTTCTTTGATCATAAGTGCAGCAGCTGCTGCAGAAGTGGATGAAAAGCTTGAGTACTTAAACAGAGAACTAACCAGTACTAAACAGCTTTTGAGTTAAAGACCACGCTGATTGCATTTTGAAATTAGCTCTGAAGATAAACTGTCCAGACTTACAAAGCCAGCCTATACAGTGTTTGTCCCTGCTTGGGCAGTTCAAGAGCATACATCACCCGACCTTCATTACGTAAATGCTGCTTTATCGGTTAGTTTAGGGCTGAGGCACAGATTAGCTGAATGGGCCAAACTGTCCTTCATACAAGCCTTAGAGTTCACCACAGCAAGGGCACCAAATCACTTCCCTATCTGTGTATAATCCTTAGCTTGGCTGACTGTCGCCAAAAAGGCATTTTTTTATCATCTAGACACTCCTTGATCATGATCATTTCTGTCTGGCCACAACCCTCACATGCACAAAGGCCAAGGTTGGGTTTGTTGTTGTTTTTTAATGGATAGGGAATCCCCAAGTAACCAATTAAGCTGGCTTTAAGACTTTGAAAAACCAGGGCAGCACAGAGTGAACTTAATGGGAAGCAGATCTGGCCCACTATTTTAAGTAATCTTTAGACAGTGTGTGGGGAAGGCTTAAAGTTTTGCTTGAAGACTCTGCAGTGGCTGGAAACGGTATTTTGCCCTTAAAGTTAAGCACATCTGTACCAGATTTGCAACCTGTTCCAAAAGAATGCTAGTATGAGTACTTTTAGTGGGTGAATTCAGAATCATATGGTGGTTTAAGTGCCGATGGCATATGACACACTGAGTTCACAGGTGGACACGTGCACTCTGATCACACAGCAACCAGAAACTCCTTCCAAAGTAGAGGCGTGACCACACACACTCTAACACCTGGGAAACACCACCACAGAGCAAAACCCTGAGTTTAATAGCCACTTGTGTTCCCAGGTGAGCATACCCATAACACTATCTCATTAATACAGCCTCTTAGGCTTAGGTCTCCAATTCCTGTTAGTGTTTTGGTGTTTGTTTTTTAAAACCCAACCCTGGAGTACTACACTTGCAGTAGCTGGGGACAAAAAAGCAAACACTTATTTATACTTCATACCACTTCCTTGACATACCCACTGGAAAGCCACAGCTGCAGGACAATAAGGCATAAATCCGCAAAAAAATTAAATATAGATAAAGATCGTATGTGGCACTTCCTTGAGCTACAAGAAGAGTAAAGAAAACCAAATTTTATTCGTCAGTGACTACAGCAGGGGCTAGCTACCTGCTACCTTAAGCCTGGACTACTGAAGAAGGGTTCTTGCTGGTCAATGTCCTGTTAAGCAGGAAACAACTTCAAGGTCTAGCTTAACAAAACTTTCTTCAAACCTTCAGGGATGAAGATGTATTCACAACTCCCTGCAAAACAAAATTCTACGCTAAAGGCTATGTTCATACAGTACTAAGCACGTACACTTAAATCAGGAAACTGAGTTCACATCTGCCATGTTCCATGGGAACAACATTATTTAGATGTTAGATGCATGCAGCTCTTGAGAACAAAGCTAACAGTAATGTTCCCCAACTTCAGTTTCCCAGCTTCAGCTTCCCAGTATCATAACCATTGCAATAATTTTTAAAAAATATAAGACACTTAAAAACAACTCTCTCATTCATGAAGTTCTGAAATGACATCTAGCATATTAGTAAAGAGATTGTGGTGAACCTGTAGGCAAAGGCAGCCCACAGTGGTCTAGACAACTTCCGTTACAGAAGCAGTGACTTTCCCCAAGATCAAGCCACTGTCTGCCCTCCCTTCCTGAGCTCTGGGATCTGACCAGGAAAAATCCAAGCACTTGCTCCATGACCAACTTTGGTCTGTTGATCTCCAGCGAATCAAGCACAAGTCTCTGCGAAGAGCATGAAGTCTTTTGAGCTCATCTGGAGAAAGCTTTACAATTTTTGCTCAAATAATGCCTATTCCAGGTGCTTTTATGCCTACTTTTCCATTTGTTTGCATGGCAGCTTCTTTTTCTCTAACAAGGCATTGACATTTAACAGCAAACTCGGTGAAGAATGTTCTTCCCTATTGTTCATGCAGGGCTGCTGGGCTACAACCACGTTGCTAAATACCTGTTTTAACAATAGTAAATTCTAACCTCTTGCTTACTGAGAGCAGCAAGAGCCTGTTAATAACTTGTTCTCACTGGTACTACTTCTTATATCGGCAACAAAACTCAGCTGCGCAGAGATCACTCTATGATTTCAGTGTGATTCACTTCAGGATACAATGAGACTTAAGCATTTCACATCCTCTGCACGTTATGCCTCCACACTATAACCTCAGGAAGCAGCAACATTTACGGCACACTCTGAAATACAGACTAGTACATATCCCCACCTTCCAACCGAGAAAAACAAAACAAAAAACAAGCTGGTTTTTATGATCTCTTTTAAGAACGGCTTCTGCAGCTGCCAAATACAAAACACGAGGATTCAACCCAACTACACAGCATACCAAGTCCTACATATACATTTGCCAGTTGCCCTGCTGCATGGAACACGGCCACACCTCACAAAGGGGGCACTGGCTACATGCCTGTTTTCAGAATTCATCCTAACATGGCTTTAAAAAAAAAAAAGAAAATACAAAACACCACCCGCCGAACTACTATGTAATCATATTATTCATAAGTTTTCTTCAACAAAGTTCGGCCAGAGGCGTGGCTTAAAATTTTTAATAAGCTGCTGAATGCACGCAACGCTAAAATCATTCATTTCAGACTGCACAGTCAGAAATCAAGTCAGTGGTCCCGCGGGTGCCTGCCAGGACTGCGATCC
>NW_010544436.1:82747-82948 GCF_000687285.1 Phaethon lepturus
TTCACAGCTGCCTCCCTGCGGCAGCGCCCTTCGCAAGAGCCAGTCCCTTGCCGCCACCAGCTGCCCCAGGGGTGTTACCGACCATCCTGCTATCGCATTTTTCTGGACGGGGAGGATACGAAGGGGATAACTTTAAAGAGATTTTGGGCTTAATAAAGGACATTTGAGAAAAGCAACAGGGAAACGACAAACTCCGGTCCT
>NW_010544437.1:0-5012 GCF_000687285.1 Phaethon lepturus
TTTCCCTAAGTCCCAGCAAAATCTCCCTGTTAAGATTATGCCTGAGTGGATTATACTATATGGGATGTTTATCTCTGGTGTTGTGATGGCCCCTTTGTCTCTATTGCTAATTTTGTGATGTCTAGTACACAAAGTTACTGAGTAGTGGTGGAATGGTACTCGGGGCATTTTGTTTGTTAAGGGATTATTCAAGGCTCCATTTGGCTTCGGTTCTTATCACGATGCAGTGTTCAGGCAACCCCAGGCTGAGTCGTTTCCCCAGCTCCCCCCAAGTCATCTGTGCATAGATAAGGACCTGTCAAGGCGAGATGAAGCTGAGTCGAATTACCACTCCCTGCGTTTCGCCTTTGTGCTCCAAAACTGGTTTAGTCAAGTGATCCCATACACCCTGCCGAGCTGATTCCCCTGGCATGATCTATGACCCAGCAAACAGAGGCAGATCCTGCCCCTAGCCCACATTGCTGATGGTTGGTGTTGGCCACAAGTGTGCCCCATTCTGCTCAATAACTTGCAACTTGCTTTCTCCGTCAGGTTGCAAGGCAGGTGGACATCAGTTAGTGAGAGGGAGTGAGCAACAAGAGTGGGAAATCAAGCAAAAGCCTGGGAGAAAGAATTAACTTGAAGATCAATGTTTATTATTGCTGCTGCCATTGCCAGTGAACCTAATGCACAGACTTCGGTTAGATTAAATGAACAGAATACAAATTGAAAAACTAAAACATTCCCAGAAAACCACAGAAAGGAATACATACTCCATGAGCACTGGTCATTCACATTTATTCATTAAAATATTCATCCTCCAGAAGATACACACCCACATATCACACGCTGCCATCATTTCATGCACCCCAGGACCCTACTCCTTCAGATAAACCTGCAGTGTTTTTAAGGAATAACTAAGCATTCCACAGCATACTCCAACCATAACAGGGTGAAGACTGTGCACAAGTAGAGAGAGATGATAAAAGACCGCAAGGCCCCCAGCAGAACCACAGCAAGAAAAAAGCAAAGAGGTATGTCAGATGAGGGCAAATATGCTAAGTTGCACCAGGACAGCAAAGGGTGATTATGGGCTCAGAGCAACAGGGTCGTGAAAACAAGATAGCACTGCCTAAAGGCAGGGGGAAGGACCCAGTTTGGGCAGGTGGAAAAGAGAAGGGTCAGGAAAGCAGAAAGGGAAAGGAGAGCGCAGTAAGAGCGGATTTTGTTGCACTGTAGTGTCTTGCTACAGTTGCATGGAAAAAATTGCCCTCATTTGTCTGTTTTCAGCTTTTGAGAGAAGTGGGAATTTGAGAGAAGCACAAGCTTTGTAAAGACTAAATATTAAGTTGCTAAGTACCCAGTGCTAAGCCCACTTGTGTGGTAGGGTGGTCTCCAGTGCTTTTCCACTACCTGTCCAAGTGTGAGGCAGAGTGTATGGCACTGAAGAGTACACCAGTGCTTTTCAGTGCCAGCTTGTTCGTTATGGTAGTCACTGTGATGCACGTTACCTCTAGTCTACGATCAATGCTTATTAACAAATACTCATTTAAAAACTGAAAAAGGGTAGGCAATGTGTGATGGATTTAATATTGGTCCCACCATGCCTGGAGATTACAAATCATCTGCTAGTCTATAAAAAGACTGACAGGTAGAGCCTGAGGTTAAGAGTAAATTAGAGCAAATAGTTATAGAAGCAAATGTCAAATCACAAAATCTGTTTGGCCTCTCAAACCACAAAAAATTGGAATATGATCTAAATGCTTTATAAATGGAAGATTATTATACTGTTAATGCAAGAAAATAGTGATGTGTTAAATTCAGGGCTTTGAGCAAATTTTAATACATTTCTGAAACAGTGAGGAAGCCTTCCCCAATGTGAGTCCATGAAAAGTATTGTCTTGTACCTATTACTTTGTTCTATTAAACCAAACATCCAAAAATAATATCATTCCATGTTTTCCATTTTAAACATAATGAGCCAAATTTTCAAGAGAAATCAAAGGGTCATTTGCAAAAAAATACACAATTGCATGTCTAAGTTTTGTACAGTTACCTTGGCAGCACCTACATAGCAGGTAATTTCTCTTTCAGATGGGCAATTATGTATCACACAGATACAGAAGCACAACTGGTTTTAGAAAGACTGTAGTTCTTAGCGATTTGGTGCCCTTCTGTTATGCGCAAAAAACTGGTGTGGATCCCTCATGGACGAGGCACAACACTCAGCAAGTGAAAGCTTTGGCTTTACTGAAAGCATAGCGTTACCATGGTGGGAGCCCCGGGACACTGATGCTAATCAAATGGGGACCTGACGTAGTGGAGCCCTGCTCGGGCGTGAAGTTCAAGGGGAAGCATGGCAGGGGTGGATAATAAAGCTTGCACTGATTAACATATCATACATATGCAATGTCCTGTTTTGTTCATTAGCAAACTTGCTGATGTAATGCAGGTCCTGTTGTCTGAATTATGAGATCTGCAGCTGGTGCCCGTGTAAAAGCAGGTGCAGATGGGGGGGAAGCGAACTGTCCTGGGTTACTGTGACAACAAGACGTGCTTGGGACTCTACATACTCGGATGGGGGAGGTGAACTATCCTGGGTTACCGTGACAAAGTCTTTTCGTGCCCTACACTTTCTGATAACTAGAAGCAAAAGGCACAATAAAAACCTGTCTCCCTACTCTTTCTTTACTGTTAAATCCATACATGACTTTATCATTTCTATTGTCTTCTGAAATCAGCTTTGGCTCTGGCAGCTCCTACCAGACATTAATTGGAAAAAGCTTTAATACAATAAAATTTAGTTTCTCAGAAACTCTACTGAAATTACTGCCAGCTCCATCATTCTCACCTATATGCTTCTATGCAGATCCTTCTTTTTTCCCTGAAGGAGTTTCTGCAATTTTGCTTGGTAACCATTGATCAGAGTGGTATTGGGCCTTACAAAAAACCTGTAAATAATGCTGGTATTGTTGAGCAACATCTTCTGGTACAATAACTCCATTTCTGTTTTTCAGACAAGCAGAATTGGCCCATTTTCTCACCACAAAGCAACACTCTATGCAATGCCCATATGGCAAGTGTTCACTAACACTATGACTGGGTCAGTAAGTCAATTATCCTCTTTCCTCCCAAGCAGCTCATTTACAAATACTCATTTAAGATACAAGGGCCAAGGTGGGGCAAAGGCTCTCACAGCTGCTCTTCCCAGTCATGGAGCCCCTGCATGCCTGTCCTTCGAGGGGAGGACAATGGCAGTCGCCCTGTTCCTGGGTGAAGGCAGTCACTGGGGGACCAGGGACAAAGCCTAGCACAGCCTCGGGCTGGTCTCGCAGCAGCTAGCACAGAGCGCGCTGCAGAAGCAGAGACAGAGCTCAGCCCCCAAGTGGGTTCACGTTTTGCCCTTCTGGGCAATAAGCACACAGCTCCAGTTATAGGAAAGCCTTTTGAAGAATTCCCAGTAATTAAATGCATAAATAATGTACAGCAGTAGATTATCAGACCAGGTGGCAGACACATAATAAAGATCTGACAAAACTCACTTCTGCACTAGGACCACTAGGGCTTCACTAAAAGTACTCCTTCCTTCAGTATTTCAACATTCCCTTACATTATGGTCCTTGCTTCACAGGGTTGCCACTGTCCCCTGATACTGAAAGGGAAAAAATAATATATATTTTTAAAACATATTTTTACTTTGGCATCTAAAGGGTATCAAAAGGCAGAATGAAATCTGCTGCACAGCCCCTACAGTACCAGCCATTTGGAGTGCTGACAGTTTTCAGGGGCAGAGAAGCACAAGGAAGATGAAGCTTAAGAATTAGTAACTGGTGCGGACATAGTTGGTAAAATATGCTGAAAGTCTAAGTGGCAATATTACAAAACAGATCGATTCTGCAGTTGCCAAAAAACATGGGAATATTTTTTCACCTGAGCCCTGGCTGTAGGAAAACGCACTGCCCTGTCTTTTGCTGCCGCAGCCCCAAGTCATCTGAAGCACCCAGCTACATGACATCCAAGAGAGAAAGCACAGGTCTGTGACCAGGAAGCTAATTTCTTCTCCCAGGTTAAAAAAAAACATAAGGAATTTTTCACATGGGTGAAAGGTGGAGGTGGGAGGCAGGTGCCTGGCAGTATTGCTCTGAAAACTAGGGGGAAAGGTTTAAACAGTCGCTTTTATGTGTTTTTATGGCATTTGATGTGCTTTTTTCTGCACTATCAGATTTTTACAGCACCAGGATTTTGCAAACAGTGTGTGATACCAAAGCAGGAAGTTCTGTCAGAGGATTTGCTTGAAGGCAAAAGGAAGAAGAAGGGCAGTGTTCTTCAATTTTATATCTGAGAATGAGCAGTCTGCATATTTAATGTACCTTGCATTGCTCCTGCATAATTCCAGCCTTGCTTTGGAATCAAATACATGGCTGATCATCTCAGCTGTGTTCAAAAAGTTTCCATTTCCTGACACCAGATGTCATTTTGTGAATTATTTACAGCGACACACTGCAGCATACATTACATCCCTGCTAAAAGCTTAATTCTTCAAGGCAACCATCTGGCTTTCCTGCATTGGAACAACTGATCCAAAGACAGGACATGGGACCCAAATTCACCCTGTGGCCCCTGAAACCAATTGCTGCCTTTCTATCAATCTGCAGAGACTCAGACAGCTAATAAAGTACATTGAGGCTTCAGAAATGAGGGAAATGCAAAGACTACATTTTCTCTTAACTATCTGATCAGGAAACTGCCAGGCTCACAGTGGAAACCTCTGAAAGACAAACAGCTACAGGCTCTGCTGTGAACATCTTCCTCACCAGCTGCAAAGCTTCAAAACAGCCCAGCATGGCAGATCCCTGGAGTCATACTGCTAAATGACTTCCAGAAAAAGATGGTGAACTCCTCTGGGAGAAGTGGACAGCACCAGCACGTGAGGCACCAGAACATGTGTCAAATAACAGAAATCATAGAAACATAGAATAGTTTGGGTTGGAAGGGACTAAGTCCATCTAGTCCAACCCCCCTTGCAATGAGCA
>NW_010544438.1:0-687 GCF_000687285.1 Phaethon lepturus
CCTGAAGGGCAAAAGGGTCCAGGAAGGCTGTACATTCTTCCATAAGGAAATCTTAAAGGAGTAGGAGCAGGAGGTCCCCATGTTCCGCAAGACAATCTGGAGGGGAAGATGACCGGCCTGGCTGAACAGGGAGCTTTTGCTGGGACTCAGGGAAAAAAGGTGAGTTTATCACCTGTGGAAGAAGGTGCAGGTAACTCAAGAAGAGTACAAGGATTGTGTTAAGTCATGAAGAAAGAACATTAGAAAGGCAAAAGCCCAGTTGGAATTCAATCTGGCCACAGTTATAAGGGACAACAAAAAATGTTTTTACAAATATATTAACAACAAAAAGAGTGCCAAGGAGAATCTCCGTCCAGTGGTGAACAGGGTGAACATTGTTACCACGGATGAGGAAAAGGCTGATGTACTTAATGCCTTTTTTGCCTCAGTCTTTAAGAGACAAACCAAGTATCCTCAGGGTATTCAGCTCCCTGACAGGAATAAGACAGGGATGGAGAGCCCAATAAACTCCCCATAATCCAGGAGGAAGCAGTTAAGGATCTGTTAAGTCACGTGGACACTCACAAGCCTATGGAGCTAACAGAATAAACTCCCCACAATGCAGGAGGAAGCAATTAAGGACCTGCTATGCTACCTGGATACTCACAAGTCTATGAGGCCTGATAGGATCCACCCAAGAGTACTGAG
>NW_010544439.1:0-2071 GCF_000687285.1 Phaethon lepturus
CTCCGCGGGGCTCCGCGCTCGCCCTCTTCCCCCCCGCTCCCCGGGAAGCAAAGGTCACCGCTTGCGCCCGGTCCGGTTCCCGGCCGCTGCCGAGCTGGAAATCAGGAAGCAGCGTGCCCTATTTGTCAAGCGTTTGACAGCTGAGTTCATTAAGGCTTAAATAAGGAGGAATAAAAGTAAAAAATGTTTACGTACCGAGCGTCTCTTTTTCGGCAGCTACCAAAGAGCTAGGTGTGCAGAGAGAGGGACTGCACCCTTTGTATATTATATTCTTGGGATCTCTTCAGTTTTCAAGTCTGATAGAGTCCTTTGCTTGGCAGATTAATGACGACTCCGTGTTTCTTAAGGGACGTGCTGAATTAATTATTTCGCAAATCACGTGGTCAGGACTTGTAGAAATCTATTCTTATCATCTTCCTTGCACTTTGAAATTCTGCCTGTTATGACTGTTCCTAGCAAGATTATTTTGGTCTTTAGGCTTGGGGGGGGGGGGGGGAAAAGAAAAAGAATCAGGGGAAAGGGCTAACAAACATGGCCGTTGGAAGCGGTGTGGCTCTGCACCGAGAGGTCCCTATTTACTGTACTGTACAGTGAGCGGGGTTTGCTATTGACTCTGCCTTTCCTCTTCATTCTTACCTTAACGACTAGTGGTGATATAATATACAGAACTGTATTGATGTATCGGGAGTAACAGGAGGAGCCATTAAACAGGGGAGAGAGAAAGTATAATCACAAAATGTGCCTCGATATTTAAACTTAGCGAGCGTGTGCTTAGAAAGGCACAGGCAGCCTCCCCTCCGCGCACGCCGAGCAGGAAGGGCACATGCCCCGCACTCCTCTCCCGGGCTCAACAAGGGACTGTCTTTTTGGACTCGTGCCTTGACGACGCTCCAGGAGAGGACAAGACCTCAGTGACAAATACTTATGGCAAAAATAGTGCAACCGACTCCTCCTGGCCAGAGGTATGTGTTATTGTCTGAGGTGCTTACGCAGGGGAGGAAAAAAAAAAAAAAAAGAAAAAAAGATGTTTCCCTTAGGTGCACGGGGAAGTTTAAACTCTCTGAGTTTGTGTTTTCTTGTGATCTTTCGTTTGCTATCGGTTGAAAAAGTGAAGCTTACTGCTCAGGGAAAGCTACCCGCTGCATTTCAATTTCAAATTGCCATTTATATTTTGAATCGATTCCTCCCAGGACTCACCTAAAAGGCACACATCTGTGTGGGGATCGAGGTGACTTCAGGTGTGGCTCCTTGCCTCCTACCACACATGCATAAATCCAGGAGTCTTTCTCGGAGGGCTTGTTAAATGCAAAGCAGTAGCAAATGGATGACAGGCACTTTTAACTGCAGTCTAAATGTAAATATAGACTCCAGCTTGGCCTAGAGTCACACCATTACGGCTGGGGCAATCAGCAAACCTGTTCAAAGGGACATTTGGAAGGATGCTATGCAGAGTCACTCATCTCAACACTGTAATGATGGGAGGGACCAGCATTTTCACAGAAGAGAGACCCACCTTGTGAGCACTGTTTGTTCAAGGTACAAACCAGAATCTATTTCTCTACACCATTTATTATTTCAAATGTATACGGAGGGCTTACATCAAAACTACAGGCGACAATTAGTATAAATAACACTTTAATCAATGTCAGCAAAACATTGTCAAAGTCTATAAAAAGCATCACACTTTAACAGAGATGAGAGTATTGCTGGACAATGCGACCGTTTAACAAAGGCTCCAACGCACAACGTTTCACCCATGATAAACAAAAACAAACAGCTTCCCTTCCTACACAAAATAACTCTGGAGAAGGGTTAAAAACCAATACAAAATAAACCTCAGGTTAGTTTTCCACCGGAGACGATGACCAGTGGGTGCTCCTGGGTCCTTATTACAGACATTCCTGACCCTTCAGAGCATTGGCAGCTGGAAACTATTTCTTTTGGTACTTTCTGCCCCCAGTTCACATATTATCCGAGCTTACAGCGCAATCACAACTACGTAAACTTACAGTGCCCCAACCTCTCTCAAAGGGGACTTGCAAACAGGGTTGTAAGAGCTGTGCCTGCTGAA
>NW_010544439.1:2102-6080 GCF_000687285.1 Phaethon lepturus
CGTCCTGCAGATATTAACATTTCAAAAGACAATGAGACAAATTCTGCTCGCAGCTACATCCCTGTTTGACTTCAGTGGGCGGGGGAAAGAAATCTGGAAGCAGAATTTGGTCCTTTAACTTCGGGAGCCATCTCAGTCGATAAGGAGCACAAAGCAAGGATTTGCTTATCCAAGGCCATTATTTTCCAGAACTGTACCACAGATGCCAAAGTTGCTAGCTCTCTCTCGAATAACACGTTTGCCCTGCTCCCGGCCAACTTATCACAGACTTTAAGAAAACAGCGGGGGTCCGGGAGGGAGGGCGATTTTCAAGAAGAGAGCAGGTTTTTCTTTTATTTTCTCTCTCTTTTTTTTTTTTCTCCTTCCCCTAGATTCATATGAAGAGCAAAGGGAGGGATTTGGACAACTCTGGAGACGAAAGGCCGCTACTGCAGGAACAGGGTGTAACAAAGCTTGAAAACTTGTCTCAGGAATTCCCTCCTCAAGCGCTGCTGCTAGCTGCTCTCCATGCCAGAGAAAGGGAAGGGTAGTTTGGGTCCAAAAGGTTAAGGGTTTAGAGGTCACTCTTCCCGGCTGAAATACAACTAATCGAATAGAAAATTTGTCCTCTGGGTGAACCTGTTCCTGCAATTTAGCCGAACTTCAGTAAAATACCTTTTCAGCTTCTCAACGTGAAGGCGTCAGAAAAAAGACGTCTTTACTATGTATGAACTCAGTGCTTTTTGTCATAGAAACAATGATGCGAATAATGCGGGAATATCCATCTTTAATATCACGACGTGGAGATATTCAAGTATTGCCATGTGCAAGTCTGAGAACTGTGCTAACCCTAAGGAAGAACAAAGAGTTTTCTCCAGGCTCTAAAACAAAAGGCCAAGTCTTAAAGACACTTTGCGGACTTCGAGGGATGAGAAAAGGGCAGAAATTAACCGCTGGCCACAGTTAATGCTGCCGAATACACTCCTGTTGAAAAGCTCGCCTTTTATTTTCGAATTCATTCAAGCCCGTTTTGGCCGGTGTTTTCCCGGGCGAGCCCAGAAAGCAGTGGGTCCTCGGTGGGAAGCACCCAGCCTGCGGATGGGCACGTTAACTCACCCCTGCTCTTTCCACCTCCCTGCAGCGTTCTCTCGGGGTTTCCTTCTTTGCCCCTTTTCTCTTTAATAAAGGGATCACCTCGTTACAATTTCGATGATCTGGTCCCTCTCCCAGGCTGCCCTGAGGGTACAGGAGATAAAGGCTGAGCTCTAAAATCGCCTGAGCGGAGGTGTAAGTGGCTGAGGGAGCTGGTTTGGCTGGGTTTGGTAGTTACAGCGCACTAAAACTTTGGCACGATGCAGCCAGGGACAAATCCGTGGATATTAAACCAGGTCTGCTCCCATCCAAGCCTTTCTCCTTTCCTTGAAAGCAACTTGCTGAGATTTCCAACCGCTGCAGTCATGTGTCATGGTTTGCTTAAAAATAATCACTGTTATTCAGAAAAAATCCAAACCCAACAGACCAAAATAACCCCAAACCAAAACAAAGCAGCAACCCATATAGCCTATCCCTTTCTCGGGCAGAAAAGAAATTTAAAAGCTGATTGAAAGAACGCATTCAGGTTTCAGCTTTGAATAGCTCAGGTTATACCAGAAATTGCATTAGTTTTTCATTCTGGGGGGTTTATTTTTAGTTTTTTTTGTTGTGGGGGTTGGTGGATTTTTGGTGTGTCCCCCCTTTTTTTTTTCCCTTTTTTTTTCCCCCTTTTTTTTTTTTTTGGTGTGTTTTTTGTTTTCTCCATTTTTAAATGAGGTATCAATGGTTTAAAGCACAGCGCTGAGCAGAGGAGACTTTGGAAACAGATTTCAAGCCTGTTAGCCCTGGATGGCACATGGTAAGGAGCAGGAACGCTTTTCCTATACACAAAGAAGGAAATTCAAAAAGAGGGACAAGAAAGTTGTGTACGTTCAAGACAAGTAAACATTACACATGTGTTCATGAGACTGGGAAGGAGAAATACTGTATTCCAGCTCCCCTTCCCCGTTTTTGGTTTGACTATTTTTCTTTTTATCTTCACTCTTCTACGGAACAAATAAATAAATACGCTAACACTACCAGTACGTAAAATAACCCGTTTTCACTTAATTTCTATGCACACCTTCTGAGACGTTATGGAAATGAGCAAGTATTTTAATTACACCAAGAAAGGTAAAGCAGCACAAAAAGTTCACAATTACTAGTCTTTATGTTCAAATAAAAGACTATGCTATAAATTTCCTGTCCTCAACTTGCCCAAATGCATCCTCCCGAAATAACATGGGATAAAAAGACAATTAAAAGTAAAAATCACGGAATAAAGCATCAAACCTTCACTTTCGAATTCAAAACTGAAACACAGGACAGTTTCATTTTCAATGATTTATTACTTTTTATGGACAGAAGGTCTCGTTTAATATTTTCCCAATTCCGACTGCCTGCATGATGGTTTGGTTTTTTTCCTTCTTTCCCCCCCTTTTTTTTTTTTTTTCCTTTTTTAGGTTGTGCTAGCAGAGGCAAATAAAATAAAGTCCAAAGTAGCGTCATTTTGTCTCCTTTGTACGACAGTACCTTAAAGAAAGATGGCAGTTTCTCGAGTCCTTAGCTGCTACATGCAGGTTCTGCTTGGGCAGTGTCAGTTATGTACAGTACTGGTCAGAAGCAAAGGATGAAATGGAAAATTTCACCTCTTCTACAAAGTTGTCAAGTCAGTCTGATGGTCCTTGGAACCAGTCTGTAAATGGGGGTTTGAACCAGAGGAAGAAGATCTGCCCTTCGTGTTGGGCAGTTTGTGATCTTTTTTCCACTTCATTCTTCTGTTCTGAAACCAGATCTTGATCTGGCGCTCAGAGAGACACAAAGTGTGGGCTATCTCGATACGGCGGCGCCTGGTCAGGTACCTGTTAAAATGAAATTCTTTTTCCAGTTCTAGGACTTGCTGTCTGGTGTAAGCTGTGCGGGAGCGTTTAGGTTCCCCTCCGCTGTAATTGGGATTCACTGGGAAAAAAATACGGAGAACTTTACAAAGCTAACCTTGACTTGCCGGTTCGACTTTACAAAAGAAAACCTTACGGGCTGCGAGCATGTGGCCGGGCTGGATTCGTCCCAGTTGCTTACAATGGACGGGCTGCTCTCCCCCTCATTTAAGGCAGGCACTACAGGCACACGCAGCTAAGGTAGGCTGGGAGCCGCTAGCAGGCTCCTAAAATGGAGTTTTCTCCTGCACGGCAAAGCCCCGCATGGCCAACGGCCTCTTTCCTCAGCAATAAAAATTTATGACGGGTGTAATTGGCTACCTCGGCTTAAAAAGCTTGTCCCCGAGTCTGGCAGGGACTCGAGCGAGCGTCGCTGAGGACGATCGGAAGCAGGGTAGAAGAGCAAAGTAAGAAGAGGATCCTTACCCGAGTTAACATGGACTTTCTTCATCCAGGGATAAACTACTGCTGGCTGCTTAACTGCTGACCCGTTTGGGGGTTTGAGGGCCGGCTGCTGGCTGCAGGCTCGCGAGTTGGGCATTGGAGGCGTTGGACAATGCTCTGCTGGGCCGGGGAAGTGGCTCGCCGGGCCGGATTGCTCCTGTCCATGACCCCGCGGCGGCACGGCAGAGCCTTGGGCATTGCTACAGCTAAAGGGCTGCTCGCTGTAGTTTGACCGTGGGTAGAGTCCCTGGTGCTGGAAATCAGAGCCCTGCGAGGCACTGTAGTACTCGGCCCCCTGCTCGCCTAGGTAGCTGTTCTGCAAATATTCCTCGCAAGGAGGAAATTTGGGATCCACATACTTAGAGTTCACCATGTACGAACTCATGGCCATTAATTTCTGAAGGTAGAAAATACTAATTTTTCTCGTGTTGTCTTTTTTTCCCCTGCCATAGAGCCCTCCTACTTGCTGTCAACTGAATAAAGTTAGGCGGGCATGTGACCGGCCCGGCCAATGGGGAGGCGGGAGCCGATCACCGGATTTCTCCGC
>NW_010544439.1:6152-13560 GCF_000687285.1 Phaethon lepturus
CGGTGCCGGCGGTGGCGGGGCGCCCCTCGGGCGGGGGCCCCCCCCCCGGCCCGCAGGTAGGGCCGGCCTTTTGTCTGAGCCGGCGTCCCTCAGCCCCGCCGGCTGATGCCCCGCGCCCCGATTCACCAGTCGCGGTCGCCACCGGGGCTTGTCACTTCGTTTTAAATAAAACACCGAAAGAAATATACGGAGCGAGGAGCTGAAGTGGGACTGAAAGGGAGGAAACCCATAAGGAGGCGAGGGAAAGAAAAGCCATCAAAGAAGAGGGTAATATGACGTACAATGGATCTGTCCTGTCTTTGTCTCGCAAAGGTCATCCAAAAGTTACCAGAATTTAGTTCTGCTGAATAAAATTAGGCAATCAGTAACTTCTCGTTCACTTCGCAAGCTTCAATATATATGTGTGCGTACGTGTGCGCGCACAGACGCAAGCGCGCACGTATATGTATAAATCTATACACGCATGTATGTGAAATCATACGGATGGCAAGAAACCGTTCACTTTTAACCACTAAAGTTCAATCTATTGAACAGGAGAGGGCATGTAATTAGGTTAAAAATATCACGGGTTTAATGAGATAAATTCGGTCTTCATTCATCAATATCATTCCTGGAGCACAAGTAAATACATTCCAGTGAGGCGAATGCCGCTCTTGCTGCTGTCGTAAATATTTAGATGCGATCTGGACCCTTGACAGGAAAATTTTGCTAACGTCTGGCACATCTAGCTAGTTTACGAGTATCTTTTTAAAGATTCATTCACTGATTGGTAGATAATTATTTTATTTTTTCGGAAAATTTGTAACTTCTGGTGAGATTAACTGTTCAAATTCACAGTCTGTCAGTGAGAGTTACGACTGAGCGACAACTGAAATTTTGAGACGTCCTAAAACCTAGCAAATAAGAGCGAGGCAGCAAAACTTTTAACAATTTCTGAGTGTTCAGCACGCACATGCCTTTTGATTCCGCCAGGATTTAAACTTCTAACCATTTGAAGAAAGGTGAAGTTTTTGCATCGACCATATATTCCCCTAGAATCGAATCTGTGACTATATGAATATCACACAAATTCGGTTCTACAGGGTATATATAGACAACGTAATAACATTCTGTTTTCATCTACAATATAGCAGGTCTTTGCAATTCTCTTAGTCCTTACTGTCTTCTGAGGAATGCAAACTATTCTGCTGGGACTCAGTTCTGAAATTCGGATTTGCAGGAAGGTGGGATTTCAGAAAAGGTTCACGCTTGTTATTATTGCTGCAATAGAGCTATACGACTCTCCACCAATTTATAGCGACGAATTTCGCCTACCAAAATCTCAGAAAGACCTGCTGCTCACTTTAAATGCTCTGCCGTTTACGTCCTCGCTACGGGAAACGGACGTTATCGGTCAAATTGCGCTATTTAGAAGAATAATAGATAAAATCATTTAGAAAAGAGTCTTTAGCTATTTAGGCTAACACGAATCTGAAGATATTTTCCCTAATTAGAAATCCCCACCCCGCCCCAAATAAAAAAGAATTAACAAAAAAAAAAATCGAAACAGAAGTAAAACAGCCGACGACAGAAACAGCGATCGGTGAAAAAAAGAGGAGATTAAAGGCTGGAGTTAGTTGCTCTCGGGCAGAAGAGAGTTTCCAAATTTACCTTCATCCCATTATGCTGGTCTAGCTATTATCCCTGCGAGCCGCAGCCTCGCACCCTCCCAGGTTCTCCCGCCGTAGCGTTTATGGTGAAGGGCAGGGCGAGAGGTCATCCGAAATCATTTACAAATATATCACAAAGTTTCATTATTTTTACTTTGTCGACAGCAGCACACAGGAGTACAAAAGTTCATGAATTGTCTCTGACCCAGCTCCTCGCTGCTGTCCTGCGGTCAACCTCTTCTCCCTCCACTATTTAAAACAGGCACCATAAGGACAAATAATGGTGCGGGTGTGATACACCCAGCCACTGCGGAGGGCAGATTTGGGGGTGTTGCGTTTATCCGAGCGATGTGTACCGGTTTGTTTGCCCGGCTCCAGCTCCCAGCTGCCTGGTCCGGGGGGGGGGAGGGGGGGATGCTATTTTTAAACATCTGCTTTCTTAGCACTGCGGTGGTGTCGTCTTCACAGCAAGTGCAACTCGAAACGACTTTGTGTCCCTAATCTCCCCCCCCGCCTCCCCCCCGCCCCGGGATTATTTAAATCCCCACCCAACTATTTTAAGAGGCTCGCCCTGCTTTCTCCTCCTTTCTCCGAGGGGAGGGGGGATACCTCGCCCCCGGGGGGGGTGTTAACCACCCGGATAAACTGGCAGGGTAACACCCCCCCAAAAAAAACGAGCTCCGGGAGCGGAGAAGCCCGCCGCGGGCAGCCCGGGGAGAAGCGATGGGACTGGGGCAGCCGCAGCTCCCTGCCCTGCTTAATACTACACATTTTCATATTTGTTAGACGCTGTGACCGGCGTTTCACCTTATTGCACGACTTGCTTAGACAGGTCAAAGCCAAAGAGTTATTGATGAACAAAAGCGTTATATATTCACCTCCTGTTCAACTGCCCATACAAAATGCTTTTGATCTATCAGGCTTTTTGTGTTCTGGTTCATAATCAGTATGCTAAATGTACGTTGGCAGAAAACAAGCAATCCATACATTTAGGGCCGGCCCTGGAATAAAATGCCAAGGGCATCTACGCAGCGCAGGGCTGAGCTACGGGGGGAGGAAAGTTACCTATGGAACACCATTAAAACTGCAACGCTGGAGGCGATTCTTCAGTTCGTATTTAAAGGGCTCGAAAACCAATATCGCAACGTAAGGCAAGAAGAGAGGGAGAGGGAGAATCCTGGCACAAGCAGTGAAAGAGATTATCAACAAACAGGGAGAGGAAAAGGGGAGAAACGCAAACACGCACAGCTCCGCTCCTCGACACGCTCCCGGTGAGAGCGGGGCTGGCAGAAGCGGGGAGGGCAGTCTATACCTAATCAGCCTCCAAATACCGCAGGCTTTTTTTTCCCCCTTGGGAGGCAAACCAGTCTCTTGTCCCGAAGCACCAGGACCAGCGCGCTGTGCTCCTTACTGCAGCCAGAAAAGGTCCAGTAGCATTTCCAGCTACACCCCGACCTGCTGCCCGCCCCTCGGTCCCACCGCGCCACCCACGCGGGACCACCGACGGTGCGAAAGCCCCTACAGTAAAAGATGCCCCCCTCCCCCCCAGCTCAGATACCCATTCTCTTCAATGCATTCACAGCTTTTAAACCCACGTTTGGATCTCCCTTGCCCGCAAAGATCTAGCAGCATAGGATCAGCGCGACCGCCCCGCACGACCCGGCTGCAGCGTGGGCTGACCCGGCTGGCGAGCGCTGGGAGACCCCAGGGCTACCGCCTCTGCCAACCCTGCAGCCAGCCTAACCCAGCGAGTTAGCAGGAGGTTAGCAGCCACAGCTAACCCAGCGAGCTGGTTAGCGTCAGGTAGCAGGCACATCCTTGCTTTGGATCCCGTCTGGAGAAAAGAGGGGGAGTAGCCAAGGTTATGGGACACAACGTGAGCCGTCCGGGCTCCGCACGGGGAGGCGCTGCACGGTCCGGCCGAGTTAAAATGGAAACGCTGCTTAATTGCTTCAGAGTGCTTAAGAGCAGGAGGGCACCTGTACAGCCCTATAATAAACCCTCGGGAGACTGCACCTCTGCTTTTAACGCTAGCCAGGATTATGACATGGTACCACAAACCGACTCCACAAGAGCCTTCACATGCTGACACAGTCTTTTTTCCTCTTTTTTGGGGTAGCAATATTCAGCAGGGATACATAATCTTTAATTCTTTCAATCTGAAGGAAAGAAACAGGATTTTCAAGCAATGCAAACTCTACAAGAAATAAGAGGTTACTTACCCTGGATGTCCTTCCATGCTGCCGAACCTGTTGCAATAAAAACGTTTGTTATTGTTGTATTCCACATACGGGTGATATTTCTGGAGAACAGTTACAAACCACGTTTGATAGATGAAGGCAGAGAGGAGCTGGTGGTAAATCCTGCGAGCAGCGGAGTGATGGGGTGGAAGCCCCTTCTGAATGAGGACCACGTTGCATTCAAGCAGGTTTTTTATGAACACATGCTTTTCCTGTGCCTGGGGTGTGATCCTTCACTTTTGGTATTCATAGTCTAGATTTTATACTGGATAATTTCTAAAGGGATGAAAAGTCAGACTTCCCTCCTTCACCGATAGAAAAAAAGAGTAACAAAGGCCTTTTTTGTTTTTGTTCTGTAGCAAACCAGTCACAAATGGAATATTCAGATCACCTCTGCTAAACCATCACCCATAAAATGTCACAGTATGCCATGCAGCATAGTAGCCATGCTGAGCACAGAAAGAACTACAGATTTATAAGAATAAATCTCGGATTACTCTAAGATAGGCCCCCTTTAAGATCACCTAATTAACCTAACAGTAACCACGAGACCTGCGTCTTTGTTTGCATTATAGAAGGATAGATTTGACATGAACTCTCCTTCAAATATTTTAATAAATACATTCAGAGACCACATTAAGGAAAACAAAAACACGCGCTCAGTCTAATGCCCCTGAAACGCATCGTATATTTAAAAGTAAATAACATTGGGGGGTTCTTTTCTGTAAGGAATTTTTCAGCTTCTCTATTGCCTTCCTACGGTATCT
This sequence comes from Phaethon lepturus, assembly GCF_000687285.1. Taxonomy (NCBI): domain Eukaryota; kingdom Metazoa; phylum Chordata; class Aves; order Phaethontiformes; family Phaethontidae; genus Phaethon; species Phaethon lepturus. Next base: position 10,809 of record NW_010544439.1, read on the forward strand.
TGGACAGTTATTGTATTACACACAGAGCAATTGCATCGATATCAGTAGTTCACTAGATAGAGCTTTCCAAGGCTGTTTTTGTTAAAAATTTTTCTTTTTAGTTCTGTCCACTCTGGGTAGCACTCAGAGCTTGCGAGGGCAGTGGAATAATACCGGCATTTCGGCAGTAAACAGTCCCTTACCGTTCCTTCCCTTTCTCTTTTATCCTTTTTTTTAAAAAAAAAAAAAAAAAAAAGCTTCAGATAAGGCGTCCCATTAAATTCCGAAATCTCAGACGGGGAGCAGCCCGCTCCTCCCGGCGCTGCCCTAAGCCAGCTGAGCTCTACCTGTCCATGTTTCCCCGCCAAAGCTGCTCCGCACTGCCGGAAGGAGCAGCGCTGGTACCCCACTCCCACGGAGGTTCCCCGGGGCGCAAAGAGAGCCCGAGGGTGGCGGCGAGGCTACTGGTAGCGAACTTACTGCGTGCTCCCCCCGCGGCCGGGGGGGCCCGGGAGCAGAGGTGCCTGCACGGCTGCATTCCCGCAGACGGTTCCCTGCTAACACTTTCCCGATTACTGCTTCCAGGAACGAAAGCATCTGCACTTGTATGCTCTTAAACTAATTTATGGTGGGAATTATATTTTGGCTTGTCAACTCTCAAGCCATAAAACAAAGTTTATTGGAATCACGTGCTCCTAAATAGCCACTCAGGACCTATCTCTGTGGAACCATAAATAACCTTCAGCTTTAAACTTTTATTCGCTAAATAAAGGTTCGCTGAATCTGTCCTATAAAAGGGGACTGGGTCGGAATAGCGGGGATGGGCGGAAGGTCAGCTCCGCGGCGTTATGCCGGCCTTTTTTGAGGAGCGTGCTGTAAGGAACTCGCTAAGAGGCGAGTTAGCGCTCCCAAATTAGGAGTTAGCTCTCCTCTCGAGAGGGGAGCCGGGTGCGTTTTGCCGTGAGTGCCCGTTCAAACATTTCTGCGCATCTCTTAGGGGACAGGGAAGCCCCTCGTCGGGAAAAAACGCAGAGGTACTGCAGGGAGAGCGGAGTCCCTCTCTCCCTTCCCGGGATGTTCATGGCATTTTGTTCAAGAGCCCCAAGAAAGCGGTTTTGACTCGTTCATCTCCCGAGCTGTTGCTCGGGCGAGCTGTGCCAGGGGCTGCGAGCTCGCCGGGCACCCGGCGGACTTTTGCAAAGAGACCAAACTGCTGGAAACGGCTAAGGCAACCGGGCTTTGGAAAGGGAGAAAGTGTGAAGCCTGCCACAATGAGATCTTTGAGGGCTGGAAGTTTAGGGAGGGTTATAAAACAATAAAATAGCCCTGGTGTGAAGGGAGCAGGGTGTGAGTTGGCAAATGAGAATTTCAAGGAGCCCGAGCACAGGAAGTCAAATGTCCCCGGCAGTCACACAGCATGAAGGACATCAGCTCCCAATCTATCATGGATAAGACGAGGAAGTCGCAGCGGCCAGCGGCTCCTGGTGCCTCCAAGGAGGGGCTTGTTCCTTCCCCAAAGGGCGGGGAGCCTCCACCGCCCCTCGGGGACCGGCCGGTGCCCCGGCCCGCGGCTGCGGTTGCGCTTCCGCCCAAGGGCTCCGCTCTGAAAAAAGAGCCAGCTCCAGCTCCCCGCTGGGCGGTGTCACCAGCTGGGTGGTGCCTGCCTAACGCCAGAGTTAGGTCCCTCCTGGTCTGCTCTTATTTTGGTCTAAGGCGAGACTTAGGCCTCTCCTGGTCTGCTCTTACTTAGCCATTTCGTACCGAATCTGGCTATACAAGTTTGAAGTTGCCTAAAAGGAGCAACTTAGCTCCCACCGTACTCTTTAGGTGGCTCAAATCACAGCTGACAACTCTTTTTTTTCTCCAGAGGGAAAAAAGGAGTCCTCATCACCTTTCCTGCTCCTTCTTTCCGACTTTTTTTTTTTAATTCCGCTATTTTCCTTGCTCTGTGCCAATGCTTTACTCATACAGCGTCACCTTCGTGCTTTATTAATGGCCTAAGCCGGGGAATGGCTCCTTCTCCCTGTGCCCTCCCTGCCCAGGACAGCTGGCAGGGGCAGTGCCTAAAGTGACATTTCAGCGACTTTATCGGGCGGCCGATGACAGCCCAGGGGATGCAGCCAGGCGCCCTGGTGAGAGGGGTGGGCTGCCCTGCGTGGGTCGCTTTCAGTTGGAGCACAGCCCGTGCTGCCAGGCCCGGGCAGGCAGGGGAAGCGCTCCACGGAGCTCTACCCCACGCCCTGCTCAGGCACCTGGGCCCAGGCACTGGCCAAGGCTCCGTGGCAGCCTCCAGCCTCGCCCCCGCAATGCCCCGTCCTTACTGGCCTCCCGTGGAACGGCCTCAGCGACGGGCAGCTGTAAAAAGATAGGATGCCCGTCCGCTGGGAAAGTAGGGGAAAAAGCTACGGGTCGGGTCGTGAAGAGGAAGGGTGCAAGGGGAAAGTCCAACAAAACGTGGGGAAAAAACGGCTGTGACGGCAAGAACCATGATGCAGGGACAGATGCGTTTGCTCCGGGCCTGGCAGCGGGTGCTGGTTACGGTGGAGGTCCGGTCCCAGGCAGCGGGGGGCCACGGGTGAGCTCCAGCGCCTGTGCGGGCACGAGGAGCGCCGCATCCCTCCCCGCGTGTCTGCGATCGCTTCGGCTCTTTTGGCCCATCCCGCGGGCAAGAGAAACCCACGGTTTGGAGACAGGGCACTGTCCCGCGGGTGCGGGAGGAGAGGATCGGTGTCGAGGCAGGCGGGGCGGGCGGGGGGCCCAAGAGACGGCCCCC
>NW_010544439.1:13628-14054 GCF_000687285.1 Phaethon lepturus
GCCGAGGCCGGCGGCGTGGCAGCCGGCCAGAGTATCAGCCCCTGGCAATCGGGACGGGAGCGGCGGCCCGGGACAGGCGTGTGCTTCGGCAAACATGTCCGGGAGGCTGGGACGGGGAAAGGTGAGGCCGTGGGAGAGTGAGAAGTTGATGAGAGAGTGAACTCCCTGTGATCTAGGCACAAGGTTAATGTTTCTGCAACCGGGTAATCCTACCCCTGAGATTTTGAAGAGGGAATTCGGAGGATTTTCACATTTCCTATTCTAAAATGCGGATGTGAAAGTTGACTTTGAAGCTCTGGCGAGTTAATTCTCCTGGCTTTTATGCGAGTTCTCATATTCGAGGCTGACTATCTGGAGATGGGTAAGATGTGGAATGAAGTAACCCAGCAATAATTGGTTTCCCTCTGGTAATTGTTGCGATAAAAG
>NW_010544439.1:14129-14426 GCF_000687285.1 Phaethon lepturus
GAAAAATTGGCTCGCATGCTTAAATCACCGTCGCTCTCGATGCTACTTGACAGACACGAAGACCAGCATCCTACCCCGAGGACCACACCGCCAGAAAATGACAGGCTCCATCTCTGACTTTGAAGACCTATCGAGCGCCCAACGCATTAGCCCTCTCTGCTTTTATCATCGCCTCGACCTTCCAGCAATCACCTCACCGCCCATGTCCTCGCCGAGCAGGATGTGGGCACGCAAAGGATCGTGCCCGCATTGGCCCGCGCCCGCGGGCGGATCCGGCGGCAGCAGAGCCCCGGAGCG
>NW_010544440.1:0-10983 GCF_000687285.1 Phaethon lepturus
CGGCCCCGCTTTGGTGTGCGGTCGGCCGCAGGCGCCTGCGGTTGTACCGCCAGGGACGGGATGGGCGCGCTGCTGGCGTTGAAGGAAGGAAAGCTTTGTTGCTACTCTGAGGGCATTTGAACAAAGATTAGTGGGGTGTACCTGCACCCCAAACCACGGGATTGGATTTCAGCAAGTTTCTCTTAGCCGGTAAATTTTCTTTGGCCTTGTTGGATATCTTAGGTCAAGATTTTTGAGCTGTCCATTGTAATTTTGCATGTGAAAAAGTTACTCGTGAAAGAAATCTGAGAACTTAATGAATAATCTGACTGATGGAGGTGAATGACCATCCAGTGTGATAAAGCAGCGACAGGAGGGTTGATGTCATTTATCACCATGACATGGCTGTTAATTCTGGTATGGAAGTTAGACGGTCAAACTGTTTATCCCTAAATACCTGGTCATTCTAGTAACAAACACTTGCACTTGACTGCACTAGATTTGTAATGTTGGGTTAGTTGTTAATTTTCTGTCAAAAAGTTGTGACAGCCCTACTCAGTTATCTTTTTCCAGAAGTTTTATTTTTTGTGCTTGGAAGCTTTTGGAAACCAGGTCAGTAGTGTTACAGCTAGCACTGGCAAGACCACACAACTAAAACTGTGGAGTAGGAGCACTGCACACCTTGACTCCAACTGTGGATCACTTACCATCTCAGGATCTAGGTAGGATACATTAAATGTTGGCTGCATATAGATTCCAAAGCAGTTAGCAAACCTGGAAGAGTGTATTTCTGACTTTAGTATAGTGGTGCACATATTTTGCTGTAATTCAGATGCTATATGTGGTATTACTGATACTATTGGCAATAAAATGTACAAAATGATTATTGGATTCCCCAAATTGATTACATTGTCTTTGGTTAAACAATATGCTGGAGGAAGAGTCTCCTTTAGGGGGGTTTCTTTTTGGGGACATTTTTCCCCTCCTATTTACATGTAACTTCAAGTTCACAGGAACACTACAGTCACACATGACAGATAACGCTTAGCTTTTTCATAAAGACATATTATTTTTTTCAGTGTTAAAATTCTCACTCTGTTACATGCCCTTCCATCTTCCATTTACTTTCCACACATCCTACATTTGCCCTCATGGCCTTTCTTATTCCCTTGATGCTCTCCTCCTAGTTTTCTGATTCTTTTATGCTTCCGTTGATTCTTCAAAATTTCCTGTAGCTTGTTTCCATGCACTTTCTCTTTTGTGCGTCCTCTGTGTTTCTCCTGTGCACTCCTAACTTTCACAGTGGAAAAAATGGCAGCCGTCTTTGCTGAGGCCAATGTGTTTTCTATCTTTAAAAAAAAATAGAAATATTATGGTTGTTTCATTTATTAAAGGCAGTTCAGTTCTATGAAGAAAAAAGATGAAATAGCCACAGGGGTGCTTCTGGCGTTGATTCCTTTTGAAGGTAAAGGGAGGAATTGCAATTTTGAACTTAGAAGCTACGTTATATAAAAATTAAAAACCAAGCCACCAAGTGCATTGTAAGAAAGAACTGTTGGGCCTACCATCCTGTTTCCAGCAGTGGCCAACGGTCTACCAAGGGTTTCAGAGCAGGGCAAGAGTACAACAATGAAAAATAAAAATACTTTCCCAGCTTCCAGTGATTTGTGACTTTAGGAATTACCGAGTCAAAATGGTATCTTCATATTTTGGCCCCCTGAGTGTGTTTTTTCTTCTGCTCATGGGTGTGATGATCGCTTTTGGAACCCAGGCACGTTTTTGGCACCCCCAGCACTCTGGCAGGGAGTTCCACACTTCAGCTATGTGTTTGCCAAAAAAGTGCCTCACTGTATTTTTTTTGAACCTGTCTCCTTCTTGTTTTATATGATGCCTCTTAGTTGCCTCTTAGATGCCTCTTAGTTCTTACTTTGGAAGAGGTGGAGAACAGCCATCCCAGTTCACCTCCTCCATGACATTCATGACTTCAGAGCCCACTATAGTATTTTCTGCTCAGTTGTCTCTTTTACAGACCAGTGTTTTTATTCATTCCCCTTATGGCAGCCATTCTGTACCACTGATCATCCTTGTTACCTTTCTCTGTATCATCTGGGTTAATTTATGTTCTCAGGATTGAGGACCAGAACTACAGCCTGGATTCAAACCTTATGGATTTATACATTGGCATAACAACACTTTCTGTTTTGTCCTCAAATCTTTCCCAATAATCCATAGCATTTGGTTGCAATTCTGATTACTTTGTCCGACTAGATTTGCTCCACTTTTTATCCCCTTAATAATCTAATTTGCTTTTGATCACTGTCCACTTCTAGCCAAATGGAACATGCTGATATCTGGATCTGTGTCAATTTCAATTATGTGGTAATTTAAGTTCTCACAAGTAATCAGTATTGTCAGTTTGGATGCCTTTCCCTTAGTTTTTATTAAGCAATACATTTTCTGCATCAGCAGTGTTATTTGGGGTAAAACCAGTTTTGTCATTTAACACCTTCTTATCCGTTGTCTTTAGTCATCACAAAGGGGCTTTGCTTTTATTTGGGACAGATGTCTGATATTCTTTTCCATCATCTTGACCTCGTCCCTGGATAACCGAGTGCTTCCTTTGAACCCTTGGTAACGCAGGCCTTTCTACTGCCGCCTTGGGAACCTGACAGTAGAAAGTGCATCGCAAAGCAAGGTTGCTACGTTTCTCTATTAAAACAAACAGTAGTATATCAGTCCCATTAAATAGGACTCAGCACGTGACAATTAGCTGACTCTTAAAAAAATTCACCTGGAGAATCACTGACAAGGGACATGAGCATGGCAAGGGCTTATGCCCACCTGAAAATCAGGTCGGGATTGAAGGGGGAGACCCTTGCTGATCCTTCCTGTGGCTCTTGCTCTGACAACGCTCTGATGCGAGGCTGTACAGCTGCGCTGTCCAGGTCAGCCCTGAACACAGGAAGGTGAACTACGGGGCTGTTGCGTGTCTGTGACTTGGGACTCTGATGTACTGTTCACCACTGTGTCCTCTAAGGAAAAATTAAAAACTTATTTTCTGACAGTTGTGGTCACCTATTGACTCTTCCACTCTTTTCTTTCATACTAGCAGAAAAGAAAAACTTTTAATTTTATAGAGAAGCCTCCCTATACAGCCCCCAGCTTGTAGCATTGCATGGGGTCGTTGTGACTCGAGTGCAGGACCTGGAACTTGGCCTTGTTGAACCTGATATAGTTGGCCTTGGCCCATCGATCCAGCCTGTCCAGATCCCTCTGCAGAGCCCTCCTACCCTCCAGCAGATTAACACTCCCGCCCAGCTTGGTGTCTTCTGCAAACTTACTGAGAGTGCACTTGATCCCCTTGTCCAGATCATTGACAAAGATCTTAAACAGAACTGGCCCCAATACTGAGCCCTGGGGAGCACCCCTTGTGAGCAGTCGCCAACTGAATTTAACTCCATTCTCCAAAACTCTTCGGGCTTGGCCACCCAGCCAGTTTTTTTTTACCCGGAGAAGAGTATGCCTGTCCAACCCATGAGCAGCCAGTTTCTTCAGGAGAATGTTGTGGGAAACGGCATCAAAGGCTTTACTGAAGTCCAGGTAGACAACATCCACAGCCTTTCCCTCATCCACTAAGTGGGTCACCTTGACATAGAAGGAGATCAGTCTGGTTGAGCACGACCTGCCTTTCATAAACCCGTGCTGAGTGGGCCTGATTGCCTGGTTGTCCTGTATGTGCTGCTTGATGGCACTAAAGATGATCTCCACAACCTTCCCCGGCACTCGAGGTCAGACTGACAGGCTTGTAGTTCCCCGGATCCTCCTTCTGGCCTTTGTAGATGGGTGTCACATTTGCTAACTTCTGGTCAACGAGGACCTCCCAGGTTAGCCAGAACTGCTGATGGTGGAAAGTGGCTTGGTGAGCACTTCTGCCAGCTCCCTCAGTACCCTTGGGTGGATCCCATCCAGCCCCATAGACTTATGTAAGTGGTGTAGCAGGTCGTTAGCCTTTTCCCCTTGGATTATGGGGGCTTAATTCTGCTCCTTGTTTCTGTCTTCCAGCTCAAGGAGCTGGGTACTCAGAGAAAATTGGTCTTACTATTAAAGACTGAGGCAAAGAAGGCATGTGACTACAATGTGAAGGTCATGATCTTTATAGATAAATCACTTAAAAACAAAAAAAAGATTTCTAAGGCCTTTCTTCATTGTGTGTAAGCTATTATCGTTCTTCTGGTCTGAAATACAGCATTCCTCCATCTGATCAACTTAAAATGGAGGTTTATTTGTATTTATAAATAATGTATCTATGTTGTATAAAATAATAACTCTTGTATCCTTCTTTTGACCTTTCCAGGTTTTAGTGAGCAATGAGAAAAGCTTCCTGTAAATGTTGCTTTAATGTACATTTCTCAACGTGTAAAGCAGAAGTTCTGGTTTCCCTTGCATCTTTGTATAGCAAACTAAAAAAAATGCAAACCTCAAAGAGCTTTTGGAAATGGCAGAAGCATTCAAAGAATGTAGAGGTAATCTTGCACCCTGATTTCTTTGGTAGCTCATTATTCTGGGTAGGATCTCTGTTTTCTCCCAGAATCCCAAGTTGGCTAATTTTTTATGACTCATCAAAAGGCTTACAGCTGACTGATATGTAGATTACTTGTGCCTTGGTGTGTGTCATGTTGAACTCTTAAGCAAAGGAAAGTTTCTATTAAGAAATATTTGAGAAATTCTAATGACTTCTAATGCCTTTTATTTGCAGGTAGTTCTTTAGCTTAATAATGGAATCTGCAAAATGGAAGTATTTTTTGAGAGAAGCAGTTGAATCAGTTGTTGGTGGGGAAACACCACATTATTTATGTATTTACATGATGAATATGTTATGTGTGTACAAAAAAAGGAGTAAACCTCCTAACCTCTGGATTTTAAAGTACATCTACATTTATAAAATTGTTTTATTCTGAAATTTTCAGCTTTATGCTTTTGTATTAAGGAGATTTAAACACTGGAAATTAATAATTTGGAACTATTTTAAACATTAGCCTAATGATGGGCAATACTATTTGAATCACAGAATTACTGAGGTTGGAAAAGACCTTTAAGATCATCAAGTCCAACCATCAAGCCAACACCACCAAGCCCACTAAACCATGTCCTGAAGTGCCACATCCACACATTTTTTGAACACTTCCAGTGATGGTGACTGCACCACCTCCCTGGGCAGCCTGTTCCAATGCTTGACCACTCTCTCCATAAATAAATTTTTCCTAATTGTTTGGAATACTAATTCCTGAGCATCAGCTCCAGCACGTATTGCATTCCTGTAAGTTCATGTGAATAGGCATGGGGTCTTAAGGCACTGCATGTGGTGACAGGAGTCACTTCCCACCTGTCTAATCCCCATTTCCCACTCAGTTCGCTTTCTGTGACCAGCCTTGGTCCACTGTGGACATCTCTAGGCATCCACTGGCTTTCTAGGAGAGGGGAATCTTGCGCCCAACACCAGCCTCTCCAGCCTCTCTTGCCCGTCATACTGTCATACGACGTGTCGCTGTACCTGCTTCCTACGCCTTTCTCCCTGGGCGCGAGGAGCCTTGCAGATAGCAGCAGGGCTACAGCCCTGCACAAGGAGGGCAGAGCGCATGATACAGGGCTGTGGCATCCATGTTGAGTAATTTGGTAGTATTTCCTAGCCTTGTGGATGTTGGCAGGTGATAATATGATAGCCCTGATATGATGCACTTCCCTGCTCTGTTTCAGATACTGGTCTTCTTTCTCCTTGGCCTGGGAAAAGTGTTGTCACATGTACCTTCTTATCCCCCCTCGCCTCATCTTTCTTGCATCTTGCTACGTTCTTCACTTTTATCTTTGCTGTTTCTTTCTTTCTTTCCCCTACTCTTGCAGATATTTCACCTCACTTGCAGTTCTCTGTGCATGGTCTGGTGAGGCAGAAGCAGCAGCAAGGGTGTGAATTGTAGTGGTGGCAGTAATTAAAAAATATTCAAGGTTGAAGATGGTGCAGGGGCTCCTAACTCCTATCTCAGCTGCCAAAACTTTGCAGAGAAGAGCTTTTGGGCTTTTGCAGTGCTTTTTTTCCACTGTAGCTGTCAGGCAGTAAGTGCTGCCATGAGACTTGAGAAGGAACTAGAGTTGCCTCACATGTGAGGAGAATGTGCAGGGCATATACATACCTGTCACCCATAGGGGTGGAATGATTTAAGGAAGCAGCATTCTGGTTTTCATCTGCCATATTTTGTTTATTTCTGCAGCAGTTTCAGAAGTAAAACCTAGAGTTTCTACTGACTCTTTTTTTTTTTTTTTCCTGGGCAGTCCCCCTCACTAAAAATGTGAATCACCGGTGTGCATGATGTGGTTTGGTGGTTTGAATTGTCATTTTGCTTAGGTAATACATGCTTCCCACTTTTCTATGCAGCATTGGTTAGTAGGTATTCGTTCTTTCTCTTGGTGAGTGGAATCAGAGCATGTTGCAAATCTAACGATGGAAAATTACCTTATTTCAGTTGTAAAAGACCTCTAAACTTAGCCTTGGTGAGCTCTTATCAATGACTTGAGGCTTCAATGCTAGGTAAATGGGGCCACATCTGCCTGGGGACCGGTCACCAGTGGTGTTCCTCAGGGATCAAATCTAGGGCCAGTTCTGTTCAATATATTTATCAATGATCTGGATGCAGGATTTGAATGCATGATTAGCAAGCTTGCTGATGATACCAAACTGGGAGGTGCTGTTGACTCTCTTGAGGGACAAGATGCCTTGCAGAGGGATGTAAATAGGTTGGAGCACTGGGCAATGATTAATGGGATGAAATTTAACAATTCCAAATGCCGGATTCTGCACCTGGGGTGGAGTAACACCAGGCATGAGTATCAACTGGGAGAGGAGGGCTGGAGAGCAGCCCCACAGAAAGGGACCCAGGGGTGCTGGCTGGCAGCAGGCTCAGTATGCGCCGGCTGTGTGTCCTGGCAGCCCAGAGGGCAACCCGCACCCTGGGGTGCGTCAAACACAGCGTTTTTTTGTTTCCCCGGGCAAAAAGAGGGGATTATCCCGCTGTATTCATCGCTGGTGCGGCCTCACCTCGAGTGCTGGGTGCAGTTCTGGGCCCCACAATTTAAGAAGGATGTGAAAGTCCTTGAATGTCTCCAGAGGAGGGCAACAAAGCTGGTGAAAGGGCTGGAAGGCATGTCCTGTGAGAGCGGCTAAGGACTGTGGGCTTGTCTGGTTTGGAGAGGAGGAGGCTGAGGGGCAACCTCATGGCTCTCTCCAGCTTCCTGAGGAGGGGACGTGGGGAGGGAGGTGCTGAGCTCTTCTCTCCGGTATCCAGCGATAGGATGCATGGGAATGGTTCAGAGCTGTGCCAGGGGCGGTTTAGACTGTACATTAGGAAGCCTTTCTTTACCGAGAGGGTGGTCAAACACTGGAACAGGCTTCCTAGAGAGGTGGTTGATGCCCCATGCCCGTCAGTGTTTAATTCTATTCTATTCTATTCTATTCTATTCTATTCTATTCTATTCTATTCTATTCTATTCTATTCTATTCTATTCTATTCTATTCTATTCTATTCTATTCTATTCTATTCTATTCTATTCTATTCTATTCTATTCTATTCTATTCTATTCTATTCTATTCTATTCTTATATATTTCCTGAATTTTATTAAGTTTGTCATTGGTATAAATCAGTATACTACGGAATGGCTTGTGGAGCTGCTTAAGATGGTGGTGGTGTTTTTATTTGCCATGTGAATGATTTTTCTGGAAGGCTGAGTCATTGGTTTGTGAGTCACTTGTGGTCTGTGACTCTCTGTTCCTCAGATTCTGATCAGTAATAATGTGTTAACTCTGGTTTGATTATACTTACAGACATGCTTTCACTTAATCTGAAAAATTGAAAACACCTTTCCTGTTTTCTTTTGTATTTGAAGGTGTATCTGAACAATTTTTTATCTTTTTAGCTTGCTCTTTGATGCTTTCCTCTGTTGTTTCTATTGTCTGACTTATGGGCAGGTTGTATATATTCCCATATCAGGGGATTAATCATTGGCTAGAGAATCAGGATTTTTTTATTGCTACTGTCAGACCATCTGTGTGAATGATCTTTTACTCATTTTCCTGCAATTAGTCAATCTTGTAAGACTATCAGCTGCTGAAATGAGTTTTATTTCTTACTGAATTGTTGGAGTGCTTGTATTTATCCTGTGGTCAGCTAATTAAGTGTGAAATGATAGCTATTTAAATATGTGGTTCTTTTTTTCCTGTTCACCATTTTAGCATGAGATCTATTGAATATGTCTTTGTATGACAGAGCGCTCTGAAAAACGGGTTCTTTTCTTTGTCAGAATTGAAAAGTCCTGTCCTTCTTGAGGTTTTAAGTTGCTTTCATGTATGCACCTCCTCCCCCAAGTCTTTAATTTTGAGAGAGGAACAGGACAGCATGGGGCTGTCATAGCCATCTCATTCTCTTTCTTAAGCTTGCAACCACAAAATTGGTATCAGTATTGTGGTTTACCCTTATCGGTTTACTTTGCTTTTGCTATAACTCTCCTAGCTGAAAAAACAAAAAGCAGCAGAACTCTGAAGCTGTGCCTGTACAGCTAGGCATCTTTCACACCTCTTTCAAAAAAGCGATTTGGGGAAACATTACAGTGTAGTGAAGTTAGTGTAGTAAAATTCAGTGTGAGATGGTAAGATGGTATGGATGGAGCGCGGTGGTATTTATTAGAAAAAAAAAAAGTTGATTTTCATGCATTCACATGATCTGATGCATAGACTACATTGGCACACATTCTCCGCGACATACTCGGAAGCAGCAACACGTGTATGTCCAAATGGTGTGGCCAGGATCACTTGTGTTCAATGCCGATGACCAGGGACACTGGCAGTCAAGTCTGTGGCTCTGCTGGGGTTCTTTGTAGCACTACAAACTAGTTTTTGGACAAGTCCATCATACTCTTTGGCAGTCATCAGCTGGGATGGGCGTTTGCTGTAGAAACTTGCTGACTTCAGGCTCCATAAATCTTAGGTCAGGTTGTTTCCTCTTCTTTTGTTTGTTTGTTTTAACCTTTTTGTTGTTGTATGTTTTTTCCTTGTCTGAATGCATGCTTGGAATACATGCCTACAAGTGTCTGTTTTTCTGTTGGGCCAGCAGGCAAAGGAATCCTGTTTGTTATATGCTGCAATCTCAATACCGTCCTCCTGGTGCAGGGTCTTTTGCTTATGAGTCATCTATGCTGTGGTCTTACCAGAGTGTAGACCTTTTCGCCATGACATAAACAGCACATTTCTCAATTTCGCTGCTGGGAATAGTGTCCTGAAAACAATGTCCAGGGAATGGTGTCCTTCATTATTGGTACAGGCTGTTCTTTTAACCCTTTGTTCTGCTGTTCCTTCCTGTCTGTGTGTACACACACTCACATTCTCTTACAGTCATACTGCAGTCATGCCAATCTTAATATTTCTGTTAAAATTCTTCACAACAGTCATCTTCAAAATGAAATATAGCAAGTAAATATTAAATGAATTAAAAATAAAAGAAAAAAGTGCACTTTTTTGGCAGACTGTTCAGACTGAATGTTAACAGCTGTAATTTAAAAGGAAGAATGTACGTTTGACGGGGAGAAGTTGAAAACCTAACTTTCCCACGTTTCTAGGGCTGGCTTGCTCAGGAGTAGTTTTGGAAGGTTTTCTGTACTTTGCATGAAGTGAGATTCTCCTCTGCCTTCTTATTCTAAACTTCTCATCCAGTTTATTTATTCAGTAGAACTGCAAGTACTGAATGCATTTTTCTCTCTGGAGCTGTTTCTAGGTGGGCGGTCTTACTGCCTTCCTTCATAAAAACATTCCTTTGCTCTTGAGTAACTTTCTTGCAAGCTGCAACATTTTCAAGGCATTCCACCTATAAATTGCACATCATTAAAAGTATTTGCTTTATATACAACCAGTTTGTCATAGAGACCATTGTATGGCATATTAATAACACAGATGACAGGCATGGGTTTGGTTGTTTTTTGGGGAGAGATAAATAATTTCCCCCCACACTTTTGTCAGTGGAGGGTCCTGATATCAGAATTGGTCGAGTCAGTTGAACTCACTGTTATAATAAGATTTCATTGTAAATGCTGAAGTCAGCTGTGCAGTCTGCAAGGGGATATGATGTTTTCTCACCTTGTTTCTCTCCCTCTCCCTCGGTATTTACAGGTTGTCCTAATATTTGTCTGTGTGTTGATGAAGGAATCTGTAGAAATTGCTCCAGTGCCGTACACACTGCAAGTCCATCGGGTAGCTTTGGATGGAAGAGACCCCTCTAACCCCTTGAAGAGAGAAAAGAGGCAGGTGCAGTGTCAACTAGGACAATACCTACATCCCAGAGAGACCCACTGCTGCATGAGGTGCCATGCAGGTATGTAAAATAAATACAGTAATAGTGACCTTAGAGGCATTTCCTTGTCCTGTACTCTCAAACTGTCTCTGTCCTACAGCTACATCAGTGCTCCTTTGCCTTGGTAGCTATTGCTACCCAGAGGAATTCTTATTCCTTGTCTCTTCTTTTAGGTTGTTAGTGTCCTTCATGCTGGTGAGAGGAAGCATACTCAGTCCTTACACAATCAATTCCAGAGTTTCTCTGAGGAACCAGTTACTCCCATCTCCCTAAGACAATGTGTTTGCCTTCCTGTCAGAGCTCTGTTAAGTAATTTTCTTGCAGGTACCTACAAGGCAAAAGACTGTGATCGACCTGACCAGGCACCTGTCTGTCTTCCGTGTGCTAATGGCACATTCACAGCTGTTGATAACACCATGTCTAAATGCTTCCAGTGTACACATTGCCGTACGGGTGAGTTATCTACAGGACCTGAGGAAAATGGGTGGTAGTGGCGGGAAGGGGGCTGGGGGGGATGGTAAGGGGAGTGAGGAGGCTTGGAAAAATAGGCAACTGAATGAGCAGAAGGTCAGTGTATGGGAAGGGATTGGGGACAGCAGGAGAAAGGGCACTCAAATT
>NW_010544440.1:11014-18358 GCF_000687285.1 Phaethon lepturus
TACTACAGTCTGAGACACATTTTGCAGGCCTTTTTGGCCTTTCTTTGGGAAGATGAGGAGATAACAATACCTGTCATCATAACAGTACTCTCAGCTGAAGGGGAGGGAAGGGTTGGAATAATCGCTTCGTCTTTTGTTTTTCCTCAGAATTCCAGCAGATAGTAGAGAGTCCTTGCACCCCAAAGCAAGATACCATATGTGGCTGTCGGAAGAATCAATATCAGATTGGCCTGTCTGATCTCTTCCAGTGTAGGAACTGCAGCTTGTGTGGCAATGGGATTATTGCCAACTGTGAGTATGGCCTGGATATAGCTCCAGTACGGACATATTGTACTAGGGTAGACATTAGCAGCCCTCTGTTCACTTTCTGACACGCTGCAGCGCCTTGCCCTGAAGGGACTGTAGTTTTGGAACAACTCTTGGTTTTGCTTGCCCCCTTTCCTCAGAAAGACTGCCATTTTTGCCTGCCTTGGCATCAATCCCTGTTTTCTACCGCAGTTTCTATCTTCCTTTTGTCCTTGAATGCTTTCTTGGTTTTGGCTGTTGTGAAGAGATATTTTCTGTTTAATTTTGGTACCTCTGCCTTGCATGTACTGAAGCAACGTCTTTATACTCTAGAGCAGATTTCCCCCTTGCCTTCCTTTTTATCTTTCTTGTGATGCTCATTGCATTTCTCTGACCAACTGCTGGAAGCACTTTGAGTACGATAGCTGAAAATACTGCTGGTCGCAGTGCCCAGCTGAACTGCTTCTTAGTTGGTTGCTGAACCACGACAGTGTACTGTGCAGCGTTTTAAAGTAAGCGCTGCTCAGCTAATGCTGAACTGTACCCAGTGGCAGTGGGCCTGACCTGGGGATAGTGCAGGCATCTGGGAGAAGTACCCATGTTAGCTGTCCCAAGCTGCCTTATCTCCAGTCAGGAAACAGAGATCTTATACTGCTTGCTACCCTCCACTTTATGCTGTAGTCTAATTCTGTTCATGTCCCTTAAATGTTCCTAACCTTGTTGTCCTAAAGCTATCCCCTTTTCTTTGTGAATTCTGCTTCTCCTGATCCCTTTCCCATCTCTTACCCTGCCTAGCCTGAGGTTTTTGCTATTTCAGTGGTGAATGTGTTCCCTCTGGTGCTCAGTAATCTTTCTCTGTCAGTTTGCATACTTATGCCTGTTCTCGAGGGTCATCATTTTATGCTGCCCTTGAGCAATTTCCTTTCCTCTTGGCTGGTGTAGAACTGTTTTAGTCCTTGCTTGCCACAGAATGCATGCTGCTGCTTCTAGTGCCTTTTTCCCTCCCCTCAGACAACTTTATGTCCTTTTATGACTGTTGTCTGCTCCTCCCCACGCCTGCGTTAGTCTCTATACTGTGACTTGCTTAGGAGCAGTAGCTCTTTCATTTCTTCCACTCACAGCATAGCAGATCACAAGAGTGGATATGTGTCCCATGGCTTGAACTGATTTCTCCTTGCCCTGAACTGACTTCCTCACCAGTCCCAGCTGCTCAGGAACCACTTCTCCCTCATCTTTGCCTGACTATTGTGATTTCCCCTTCCTGTCATGCTTGAACTTGAGTGACTTCCCCTGCTTTTGCACTGGAACTGTCATTATCCGTTAGACCAGTTTCAGCCGCACTGTGATTTTAGTCCCTTTTCAAGCCTCTACAGAGGTCCCTAGTCTACCAGGACAGTGGTACCCTTATTTTTCATTATTTTTATCCTCCCCCAACCCTGTCCTCAGACATAGACAGAATGCTCTTTCTGTTCTTCAGTAGCAGTTCTCCAGGCTCAGAGAGATAATCTCCCACCCAACTTGGAGTGGATGTTTCTCCTTTTGTTTTCTTCTTTGTCCAGATTATGACAACGGTTTCTTTTCTCTACAGGCTCAAAGAACAGAGACACAATTTGCAGGTGTAAGCCTCAATTCTTCCTGACGCTTAGTAATGTTTGCAAGCCTTGCAACAGGTGAGCTTTTTTTCTCTGTATGCCCCTTCACTGAGTAGGAGAGACAGCAGCCACAAGCCCCACACAGGGAAGAAATTTTTCTCAAGACTCTGTTGATCTTGACATAACTTTACAACATTCTTCCTTTCTGGGGCAATTGGGTCTTCCCCTCTGCCAGCCCCAGCCTTCTCCATGTAGGCATCAGCCCACTGAGAACCCAAAGTCACTAGCCACACTGCATTGCTCTGCTTTGCAGGCTCATCTCGTCTGTTACTTAGGATTGTTGCAAATGGTGGCTGTTTCATTTCACGCATGCTCACCTCTTTGATTCGCTTTCAGCTGCATTGGAGAAGAATGCTTGCAGTGTCATAGCCCAGTGACTACCTCACCAACTTCATCTGGGCTGAGTGAGTACTGGGGAAACTGTGGGACAGTGGAATCTTTTCAGTGTGGGCTTTTGTTCTGTTAATGCCTTTTGTAAAGTGTTATTTCCTCCACTCTTTCAAGCCATTATTCTTTTTCTCCCTACCATTTGCATGTCTCCACTTGCTGTTCCTCCTATAGCACTTACCTCTTCCTTTCTCAGTCACTCGCTCATTTTCCTGTCCCTTTTGTCCAGATGGGAGCCTTGTCCTTGGCATCATCGTTGCAATATTTGGAGTTATCTCTGTCCTCTACATTGTAAATAAAGTAGTGAAGCTGGCCCAGAAAAATGGGATAGCGTCGTCTTTCTACTCCTGTGGTGAGTATAGCAGCGTATGCAGTGATATTAATTGGGATAGACATCATTCTCTGTGTGTTTGTGTATGAGCACATGTGTGAGGGGAAAAAATGGGATTCTGTTACTCTGCTTTGTGGCAAGGCCAGAGGAACACAAGAACTTGGCAGCTTAGCTCACTGATGCAGTTCTTAAAATTCTGCATCCATGCCCATAGCTGTGACTGGAAGTGCATGTGAGCTCATTGCTGGGACATGTGCATGTTGCTGTGAAACCTTTTTGAGGGCCGGGTTGTGAATAGCTGCTTTCCTGTTTTCTCTGGGATGAGAGGAAGTGAAAATAATTTCTGCTTTCTTTTTTCTTTTTCTTCTTTAAAGTTTCTTTGCCACAGACAACCAAGGAGCCAGTATGTGAGGTGAGCAAGATGATGGGTATAAAAGCTTTCCTTCTGCTTTCTACTATGTTAGCCTGGGATCCAGAGTAACATTTTTTCTCCATGGGCTGTTTTCAGGCCTTGTATTTTCAAATGGACTGAGTAATAGAGCTGTTTAATTCAGAAGTCTTTTCCTTTAGAGGGTAGAGCCATTAGCTTTTGATTTCCCCTCTTCTAGAGGGTGCTTTTCAAACTCCTGGCTTTTTGCTCTTTTCTTTCTGGACACATTTGTTTCAGATAGCTGGTCCTTAGTCCCTTTTTCTGCCTGTACACCCCAAGCTTGGAGGATTTAACTAATTCTACTTCAACTTCTGATCCTGAAGCCTCTTGGTGCTGCTTCACAGTGTTCTCTCAGGTCCAATGTTGTTCTGTAATTAAGAGGGCCCAACAGCAGTTGAGGTGAGGTTTCCACAGCCTTTCAGAGAGGGCTGATGGGAAAGATGGCATGTGGAGCTTCTAGAATGGTGGTGATTTTGGGTCCCATCCTTACTTGATTTTGCAACAAAATACTTCTTCCAGACTACTGTTTTTTGATGCCAAAAGAGAGAGAAACTCCTTGAGATCTGCTGGAAAGAAATGTTTGGTACCTTCTGCTCAAATAAGGCATATTGGAAGAATTAAAACCTCAGCACCTGCTCCTCACCTGACTTGGATAAATTTTAGTACATAAAGCTAGTGGTTCCTTGCAGGAGACAGGTGTATTGTGCTGCTGCAGGTGATTCTGGACTGAGAAAATTTGTCTTTCAGGTTGAGGTAAAAAGAAGTGAAATTTCCATCCTTCTTTCTGAGTCCCAGAAGGAAACACAATTGTCAGTGAATCCAACACCACCACCTGCACCTCTGCTGCAAAGTTCACATGAGTTACCAGACTGTGTCAGACCTGCCAGGACGACACAGCTTCCAGGCAGTAAGTGAAACTCCCCCATCCTTCTGTCCTTCCCTGGGCAAATGAGAACCTGATTACGCAGGTGTGACTAAGAGGATGTTGGACAGACCTTACCTGGTGTACATGACCTGTGTGTATACTTCATGCATGGCACAGTACAAAGGCAGAAGCGTGTACAGCTTCTGTGTACAGAGGCTGTTTATGCTAAAAATCTATGCAAGGACCTTCTGTTGTCCCTTTTCCCTACCAGCAAAATCAATTGTCATATATGGTGTCATGCTGTCAGTCTTAATGTCTCTGGGATGGTGACGCAGAGCATTCTTTTTTCAGGAATGTGTGGCAGCAAGGCCCTAAGTATGTGTATTCAGCTCTGCTTGTAACCGTACCTAAGAGCATATGGAAGCATTCCCATTACTTTTTGAGGGGTAAGAGCAAGTCTGGACATCACACAAGTTTGTGTGGCTACTCTGTAGAAGACCTGAACAGGACGGGGCAAAGCACAATCCCAAGGCACCATCCAGCCCTGGATTATTCGCATTCTCCTTAAAGCTGCAGAATCCTGGTTCTCACACTTTATTTCTTCTCTTTTTCACAGACCCTGCTATTCTCTACACTGTGGTGGATCATGTACCGCCATCTCGGTGGAAGGAGTTTGTGAGGCGTCTGGGCCTGAGTGACTATGATCTAGAGCGAACTGAGATGGAGCATCGGCGTTTACGAGATGTCCAGTATGAGATGCTTAGACTGTGGAAACTGCAGATGGGCCGTGCTGCAACTGTGGAGCACATCAGCTGTGTTCTCAACCAGATGGAGCTGAGTGGCTGCAGTGAAGCTATTCAAGAGGCTTTGCTAAACCAAAACTCTCCTCAACCTTGCAGCCTCCACAGCCATCTTTAATCTATTTCTGCTTTAGTTGCCCTCACTATGACTGTTAGGAGAGAATCATAACTCCCTTCCTTTCCTGTCTTCCTTTCCCCTTATGTCCCTATCTTTCTAACACTCCTCAGCTGGGTTTGTTGGAGACAGCAGCAGATTATGCTGGAGGAAGGCTGGGGTTTGCTTCTCGACCACCATGTAGTTCAACACCTTTAAGCCAAGACAGACCTCTGCAACAGCTCCTTTCCCAAGGAGGGAAAGCACCTCATAAAGGAAGTGGTGTATGGACTCTAACCAAGATGAAAACTGGAGCTCAGAGTGACTTGATAGATCAGCTGCTCTATGGACAGGTTGTTGCTGAAACAAGTGCTCCACCCACCATATGGTGGGTAAACTTGTAAGGTGACTTGGTTAAGCTGTTGCTCACTTTTTGCAGATCTACTTTTCTGCAAGATCAGACAGTTGAACTGGCTCACATTGCAGCCCTTTGATTGCTAAATCTGACTCACGGGAAGTGGCGGGAGGCTGTGCCTATTTCTGGGAGCAGGAGAGGCTTGCCCCCTTTCGGTATCAACCAGTTATCACTGCAGCAAAAGAGCCACGGAGATTCAGAAGTCGTGGCTCCTGTGAGAAACAACGACGTTATCCTTTCCACACCCCCATTTCCCTCAGGTTCAAGAGGAATGAGGATTCCAAGCCAGTGAGTCAGATGAGAGGGTTGGTGTGTTTTTCTCAAGATTTTTTTTTATGTACTTAGAAACCATGTAAGACAGCATTAACAAAACACTGGCCTGCGTGTTTGTCCAAGTGCAGAGAGGAAAGGAATGCATGCGTCTGTTTGGGTGAGAAGGTACCTGGTAGTGTGAGTGCCTTTGCAGATCTGTGCTTGCACACAGGTCGGTAGGCTTCTGCCTACCTGCTTACCTATCTCTGACCGATTTGCTGAATCTGCTCTAATGCAAATGGGACTGTGTATGTGTACATATATATATATTTTTTAGCAACTGTTGCATAACTTCACACTACTTCCTGGACTGCATTCTGTGATTGCTACTTGGGTGTGAGAGGCAGTTGGTACCATCTCCAGGCTCTCCCCATCACTTTCTCCTGGGTATTACCCTGGGTGAAGCAGAGTAGCAAAAATCAATTAGCCTGCATCAGGTGCAGGTTGTCCACACATTTGTAACGTGGATTTTTTTTCAGTCTCTTGTCCCTTAACCAGAGAGAAATTTTCTATTGTAAATACACTAAATGCTCTGAATTAAAATTCCTATTTTTACCTCTGCCTTCATTCTGGTTTTGTCCATATCAACTTCTGTGACTGTGGGCGGTGGCAGAGAAATGGGAATAACTTCCAGAAGTGGCAAGAGTGGGCTTCAAGAGTGGGTGGCTCGATGGTCTGATGAATTTTTTTTTTTTAAAACAAGTTTTATGAACTTTTGTCTGTAAAGCTTAGCTGCCCTCAAGTCACAGGAAGCTGGCTGAGGGCAGGAAGTAGGACTGAAATTAAATCCGGTTGCAGGTCTTCTCAGATACTTGAGACTCAAATGGGATGCTAGCATATTTAAAGTGAATTTTTAAACAATATACAGTGAATCATTTTGATCTGTATTTGGCTTTTTAAAGAGGAAAATATCTTAAAATAAAATAATAATAATAGATTAATGCTAATCTTACAGAAGCATGTTTTTGTGTGAGGAACCAAAGCACCTTGTTAAGGCAGTAAGGACCATTCCTTACTCCCACCAGTGAGAAAACTTGAAACTTGGAAGTTCACAGCAGTCAGTGACAAAGCCAGGAACTGAAGTCAGTTTTAATTCCCAGTTTGAGGCTTTGTTTTGCTATGCCTACGTATTATTTTAATTGAGGCTCATCTTTTTTTTTTTTTTTTAAATGAAAGGAGACAGTACGAAATTCATTGTAATATACTTTGACTTTCATAATTTATGTTCAACAAGCACAGCAGTATGGTAACTATTAGAAGTACGTGCTTTACATGTGAAACTGCTTAAAGTGGGGAAATTGTCAGACATCCTCTCCGGGTATGATATCTAAGCCTTCCTCCCCCATCAAACCTTGTAACCCATCACTTAAAATCCAGGTATTTCAAAGTTCACCGTGCAAGGTAAGCCACAAGCAGTGGGCCCCAGGCCACTGCTCGGTTGTCGGTGACTTCATGCACCAATTATACAGAAATCTGTGATTATGAGGCGTTTCAGAGACTGTTAAAGATCTCTTCAAGGTAAGGAAGGTGGCTTGGGCAGGTAATACCTGTGAATATGAAAGTGGAGGCTCCTCACGCTGCCGAGTCTGAGCCTGGCCAGAGCAGCTGAAAGAGAAACAGAACTTGGAGCTGTTGACATATTTTTTTTTGTCTTCATTACTCATTGAGTATCTAACCTTGAAGCGATGATGCCCGTAATATACACCATTTAGATTATAAAATACGTTGGTTCGCGGCTCTATGCCGCCGTTTCCGCTCCAGCACCTGTAACTC
>NW_010544440.1:18471-18810 GCF_000687285.1 Phaethon lepturus
AGGGGGCCGCGGTGCGTGCTGGGAGCTGGGCGAGAGGCGCGCGCTGCCGGTGGGTCGGTCGGTCGGCGGCGAAGAGGGGAGAAGGCCGTTAACCCGCTCCGCGCTGCCGTTGGTTCCCCCTCCTTTCCCTGCTCCGCCGCCATGGCCCTCAACAAGTCCATGCACGCGCGCAACCGCTACAAGGACAAACCGCCCGACTTCGCCTACTTGGCCGCCAAGTACCCCGAGTTCCAGCAGCACGTGCAGACCACCCTCACCGGCAGGGGGAGGTAGGGCCCGCGCGGCGGCCGTTGGCGGAGCGGGGGGAAGGAGGGGGGGGCGGGGGAGGGCCAGGCCAGC
>NW_010544440.1:18826-36250 GCF_000687285.1 Phaethon lepturus
CCGCTGCCTCTCGAGCGCCGTGTGTATGTCCGCCCCTGGGGTGTGGCGAGTGAGAGGCCGCTGGCACCCATAACCGCTGCCTGTACCTTCCAGCCTGAATTTCAAGGACCCTGAGGCGGTGAGAGCTCTGACGTGCACTCTCCTGAAGGAGGATTTTGGGCTTACGATTGACATCCCCGTGGAAAGGCTTATTCCTACCGTTCCCTTGAGGCTGAACTACATCCACTGGGTGGAGGATCTCATTGGTCACCAGGATGCTGACAAGCAAGTCCTTAGGCGAGGCATTGACATAGGTACTTGTTACACATCTATACAGAAACATGAAGTTGTGGCCTTGACCTCGCTTGAGTGTAGCTTTGTGTGGTGTACAAAAATTATGCTGCTAGTAACACGGGCAAAAAAGTTATTCTAAAGGGATTTTAAAAAAAAGGTGACATTTCTTCTCAGTCTTCTAACTAGTGTTAGAAGTGTCTGGTGACACTGTTAGACTAGTGTCTCAGTCTTCTAACTTATATTAGCAATCAATTAATTTTGCTTTTTGATGTCTGCACAAGAGCGTTTGTAAGTAGCATTCCTTTTAATGAAACAATTTCTGTAGTTTCAGGTGTATTTGAGAGATGAATGATCTGTTTTTAAACTTTGAAAAATTTTTTTTTCAATGCAGGTGTTTTCATGAGGTAAATTGTAAAAGAGACTTAATTAGAAACCAAGGTAAATACTAGCAAAGCTGCCTTTTGGTTGTAGATGGTCAAAGACTTCCTATATATTGTTAAAAACAAAAATCTTTTAGACTGGGCTAAGCATCCACAGATGGATGTCACATGTCTAAATGCATTGCAGCTTGCTGAGTTTTAGTATCTGGATTATTGACAATATCTGGATTAAGAGGTAGATTAATGTAAACAGTTTTTCAATAGAGATCTGAATTTATTAAATGTATCGTGATGAACATAATTTGGCTTTCATTTGAAGTAAAAAAAGACAAGGCTTGTTTTTGAACATTGTTTTGTGCTGAGAGAAGCTGGAATTTCCTTTTTAACTTAAGTTTTAATGCTTGATGGTGAAGTTACTGACTTCCTCGAAGTTTGGGTTCAGTAATCTCAGTTACCATGCCATTTTTTTATTAATATTTTCTTGGTGTTTGCTGGGATGATTTTGTTTTTTTAATGGAATTTTTTAATTTCTTAAATTTACTGACTTGCATTTTTAGCTGGATTTGTGATGGATACAAAGTTTATATCATCATGTGGTGGGCACACAGCTGCTCTCGCTTCATAACTCTTAGAGTTGTTAGCCAGCTTCTATGCATTTGATATTAGGTAGCATTTTTGAGAACAATTTCTATGAACTTCATCACAGTAGGTGGCTAAATAGAAGCAAAAGATCCTTTAAGTCCTCCAACTATTGTAAAAGCTTTGAGTTTCCAGTGAGCTTTGATGTTCCAACTCTGAGGAAGTCATGTAAGAGAAACGTTACAGGAGTGCTGGAAATGACTGCGTGCTCTTGCTTACTGACAGACATTGTTACTTGTATTTCAGTAAGACAGTATAAGAGTAGACTCTCGATATATCTCTGAACTCAAGTTTTGTGGTGGTGAGATATTTTTCCCTTTTCTTGTATCTGTTCAATTTAATCCTAAATTTGACTGTCATTGGTAACTGGATCACCTAGATATGCCACAGTTATGAGAAGGAACAATTTTATGTTAGCATATATTTCTCTGTCACCAATTTTTTATCTGTCTGGCTATCTTTTTAGCTATATTAATTGTCATCCCCATTTCTTTGATAGTTTTGGGCATTTGGGAAAAACAGTCTGATGGAACAGAAAGGTTGCTGTTTTCTTTTTTTGTGGTTGCTGTATGCATCAAAGTAAATTATTTGTGGTAAACAGAAAAATGCAGAAGAAAAATATATTCGTGATAGTTTTTTTTTTTTTGTAAAAACAGAATGTATTTGACTTTCACTATCTAAATTAATCACTGTCATATAGGAAAAATATAGCTTAAAAAGAAGTTGATAATTTACTGGAAAATTTATTCCAGATTGTGAAATTCTTTATTTTAATAAAAGTGTGTCTTTGACAATGCTGTATTTCAAATTAAGAAGATAAAGATCACTGAAGGACTTTATTGTAATATATGATCAGTAATTAACATTTGCTTGAAATTAGTTCCTTTTGTTGTAAAAAGTACATAGTTGACAGCTGCTCTGCATATAACATCAGAGACCTGTTCTGCTTTTCTCATGGCTTTTCACTTCTGCAGGGACAGGAGCATCTTGCATATACCCATTACTTGGAGCGACTTTGAATGGCTGGTATTTTCTTGCAACAGAAGTGGATGATATGTGCTTCAATTATGCCAAGAAGAATGTGGAACAGAATAATTTGTCTGATCTTATAAAAGGTATGATGCCATAAGGTATTTAGTAGCATTCAAATGTTGTGACCTGTTTTTGCCATGTTCAGTGGCATAACAATCTGTATTCCTGCCAAATACATGCTCAGTTGTTTTTACTGCAGCAGAATGTTTACTGTGGTCCGTGTATGCTTAAGCCAGAAAGTCGCAGCTTGTCTAGAATGGGATGTATGGATAGAGAACTATTCTTCCTGATGAAAATCTGAAAGTTAAACTTGACTGTGGGGTGTTTTTCTCTCTTCCTATTCTTTGTCTTTTACTGAAGTATTTCTTGGAGTTCGTGCTGTTTCTGCTACTAGGAGACCTGGAGTGCTCCCCTCAGTAACTTTTATGACACTGCCACATATAGGTATCTTATGCAGAGAGAGTCCTTTGTCCTCATTTCTGAATGAGGTCCTAACAAGGCCTGTGGTAGTAGTAGCTAGTAGCAATATTCCAGACTTGGTCTGTGGATGACCTTGGAAAATTTTCTGTAGGAACTTAGTATACTAAAAGGCAGGTCCATTATTCAGCTCTGAAATAAAAACTTTAATTCTGCTGGAATTTGGAAGCACCCTTTTTACCAAAATGTTGTCATCTTGGTCCATCCTCCATGTCAGTCTTGATCCAGGACTTGGTGTGGGGAATAATGACATTTTTCTGTCACTGCTGCCATCATAGGATTTTTAGCGGTGTGGCGGTTTCACTACACTGGAAAAACCTCTGGCAAAGGACAATGCCTCATGTGAAGCTGCTGTGCCAAAGGTGATAAGCTGGGTAAATGACTGCTCGTGGGCAGAGCCATGGGCAAGGGAGTACTGTTGGTGGTACCTGTAGCTGGACACTGCCAGGGAATGATCCACTCTGCTACTTCTTGACTCCTGGGCCTGAATTGTTTAGCTAGAGCTGAGTATAGTACTGTAGGTAGTAACTTGTTTAGCAAGGCATTTTAGAGTCCCATTAGAAATCTTTCTATACCTCTGTTTGTGTTTTGTTTGTTGTTTTCTTTAAAAAAAAAACCCCAAACTATTTTTTTTCGTGTTCTAAGAGTCTGTCTTGAAATTTTTTCCAAGCAGAGATTGAAGATCATTGGAGATCATGTTGGAATATAGCCTTTGTTCTTCTAACCTCAATGAAAAAAAAATTCAGTGATAGTAAAGACAACAGTAATGCAGCGTTGGTTTACTAATTGCATCATAGCTTCTTTTTTCCCAGAGAAAAAAAAAAAGTAATGTTTTATGGCTGAAAGTGAAATACTGTTTGCAGTAACTTTCTTTCAAAGGCTGTCTCTTTTATGGATGCAAAACAGAAACTGATAAACCTGGGGATTGATTGTAAATGCTAAAAAAATTACATGGTGTTTTAAGTCTTGTGTCTATTTTACTGGAATTGGATGATGTCTAGAATTTGTCTGCTGGTATTTAAAAAAAAATAAAAATTAGTATCCTGTATGCCATGGTAGGTTAAGAGATTTTCAACAGTTTGGACTCTGGAAGTTTGGACTTTCAAGCTACTTGCATGGTAATTTAGGATTGCTCTGCAACATGATTCCTACATTGTTTGCTTCCCATTTCCTTTATTAGCTTTCTTATTTCCAAATAAAATTGCATACTGTCAATTAAACAGCCACCTATGTAGATGGAATGTGGTTTAACAGTGCTGTGTAGTTTAACAAGGTCTTTGATGTCATCTTCTAAGTAACTTTACAGTGATGTTAGAAAGCATATACAATAGACCATGTGTTACTGCTCAGATTAACATGATCTTTTTGCAGAGTTCTGCTCATCTTAGTCCCGTTGTCTGCTTTTTCTACTGTAAAAACTAATTCTATGGTTTTTCCTTCCCCTGCCCCTAAAATTGAAAAGGGTATTGCTAACAAGAAAGGCAGTGTGTAGGCTGGATATTTCAAAGCATTTATATAAGTAAATGTCTCCTCTGTGTGCAACAGCAGCTGCTATGTTACACCTCAATGCCAAAAGTATGCACTGTGCAGCTTCTGGAGACACTTGGTGATTTCTTGGAAGACTGCAGCCTGAAAACCATCAGTCCAACTGATGTCATGCCTGTCTGAAGAACTTTTTTGGCTGTGATGTGTAATTGTAATTAATAATTTGTATTTAGTAATTGCTAATTTTATTGGTTTACCATTTTTTAATGTTATAAGGGAAGCAGGGGAAAAGCAGATATCTACACAGATAAGAAAGCATCACACTTTAATGTTAAAAATTTTAAATGTGAACAACTTAATATAAGGAGAAGTGCTAAGTGTTTAATTTAGAAATTTGGGCTGGAGTTCCTGTCGTCTTCAGAAAATGTGTGACAAGACTTGACCACAGTTTCCAAGGGAATTATATAGCCTTTGGGGAAAGACAGTGTAAATCTATGTGGGATGTTTGCCTTTGTCCTTGTGATGGGTAAAAATAAGTTGGTGGACCCTAGTTAGCAGAAGGTTTGTCTAGAAAAAATCTGTAATCTTTTTCTTTTGTTGTGATTTTTCTAAATTGTGTAAGACTACAGTTCCTGTATAGTATGCATAGTATTGCTAGCATAGGATTGCTAACACAGTAATTCTGGTTTATTA
This sequence comes from Phaethon lepturus, assembly GCF_000687285.1. Taxonomy (NCBI): domain Eukaryota; kingdom Metazoa; phylum Chordata; class Aves; order Phaethontiformes; family Phaethontidae; genus Phaethon; species Phaethon lepturus. The sequence continues at coordinate 23,806 of NW_010544440.1, forward strand.
TAAGATTAGATTTAAAGCTAATCTTGATGCTGTGTAACTTCAGTGAAGATAGCTTTATCTTAGTCTTTCTGTTTCTTAGCTTTACATTCTAGAAAGACAAAACAGTACATTTGCTTGAATACAATTCTAGAATTATCTATCTTAAAAAAAAATAGTAATTGTTTACACTGGGATTTCTTTTATCTTTGAGGAGCCTGTGGGTTGATTAACACTTGTGTTAATTTTTAGAAGGGCTTAAAGTGGTTTGTAGTTGCATCAGGGAGCTCAGTATAACTCAAGCAGTTCCTATTGTTTTAAACACTCATGTAATTCTACTGCTGTGTATAAACATACAAGCTATTTGTATGCTAATCCTTAACATGATTTTTTTATTTGCATGCTGATATTTGTTACTTTTTTTGGTAGAAGGTATTGTTTAGAAAGTGCAGTTTTTATACAGTATATTGACTCGAGAATCACTGATACATAAATGGTGTGCCAGATAAAATATGAATTTCCTTACTGACCAAATTCCTGTTTTCTGTTAGTGGTTAAGGTACCACAGAAGACTCTACTAATGGATGCACTGAAAGAAGAATCTGAGATCGCTTATGATTTCTGTATGTGTAACCCTCCCTTTTTTGCCAACCAATTGGAAGCGAAGGTAAGCTACCAAACTAAATGTTGCATATACTTCAGTGTTCCCACAGTGAGTGGGAGGGTAGCAACAGTTTAACCTCTTCCCTTGGGGGATGTTGAGTGGAAAATCCCAAATCGTTATGAAATAGCATTAAGTCTTCTTCCTCCCTACCCTGACCCCAAAGGAGTTTTGAAAAACTTAACTGTTACCCTTCCTAAAGTCGAGGATGACCTGTGGAATTTTTTCACAAGATATTGCTGTCTTAGAGAATTAGTTTGGAAAGTAGACAGCTAGTAAACCTGAAATCAAGTGCCTGTTGCATAATAGTGGTACAGAGGAATTAGCTTCTGGCGTTGTGCCTGTCTGTATTTTTTGTTTCCTTAGTGATTTAGGCAATATCATACAGCTCAGAGCTGTTCTTGCAATACCCACTGAATATAGTCAGAAACTTAACTCCATAACATAGGGCAGTAGAAAAAAGATTTAAGTGTTGAAAGGAAACACTGTAGATTGTAATTGTGTAGATGCATGTAACCAGCATGTCTTGCCACATATTAGCAGGATACTGATGTGTGACAAGTAACTTACATAGGTTTGAGATTGTAGTGAATTTGCTCATTATGCTTATTTTGAACAGATCTTTGTCTATCATCCATGGTTCTGATGAGGGGAGGATAACTAGAGATGGTGACACTTGCTACCCACTAAAGATTGAGGCAGGAAGTAGTGTAAAAAGCAGCCTAACATTTTGTTAAATGTTCATCTCAAATGTTCTTTTTTTTTATCTAGGGAGTAAATTCTCGAAATCCACGACGTCCCCCTCCCAGTTCTGTAAATACGGGAGGGATCACAGAAATTATGGCTGAAGGGGGAGAACTAGAATTTGTCAAAAGAATTATTCATGATAGTCTACAACTTAAAAAGAGGTTACGGTAAGTGCTTTGTTCCAGTTAAAAAACCCACACCTTTTATCTGCTTCTTTGGCAGAAATCATGTGAAAGTGATACTTTAAGTAAGGCATGTGGCTGTGGTCCAGTAGTATCTGTTTGTTTTGTTTAGTGATACATACATCAGTAATTAGTTTCAGTTTATGTAAAATTAGTTGTTCCTGAGCATCAATTACAACTCATTGTTGGATGTATTTAAAAGCAGAAGGCAAAAAAATCCTGTACCAGTGACACTTTTAGCTTGCAGATCAATCAACACACAAATTGCTAGACAGTCAGGGTTGATTCTGAAGGGCATCTGAGATGTGAGAGTTTATGACACTACCTAGTTATCTGTTCATTACCTGAAAGTTTCTGTCTCTTCCTAGCTGAATTTTGATAACTTGCAGCTTTGCCTACTAAAGGGCACTGTTCTACTGAATGCTATCTTGGGTGAACATAAGCTGTAGTAAAAACTAGAGCAAGACCTTCTTTTGAACAAGATAAACAGATGGCACATCTTCAGTTTTTGACTTATCAGACTTCCTCTCCCCAGTGTTATGTGTTATTCCTCTAGCTCTTCTGGAAGATTCCTCCAGGTTTTTTTTAATATCCTTCTAAAATATAGCTGCCAAAATTTTATGTGTGTGTTACCACAGCTTCATCAGTGCCCTAAGCAAAGGAAATACAGCCTGCCTTTTATACATTGAAGTGTTCCGGTTTTGTTGAGACCCTACTAGGCAGAACATTGCATTAGTATCTCATCTTCATCTGTCTAATAGAAAAATTTTTCTTTAGAAGGTTTGTTGTCTCGTAATGTGCCTGAAAAAATGAAGAATATATTCAGTTTTTGGAAAAACAAGACAACGCAAAACTGCATTTGGCTCTGTTAGAAGTGCTTCTGTCTTACAGTGCTTCGAAGGGAAAAAAAAAAAGTTGAGGTTTGCAGAGGTTGCAAACTATTCACAAACTGAACATTTTTCTTTTTTATTTAATGTCCCTCCTTTCTCTGACACTCCCCAAATCTTATGAAATATAAAAAGGGGATAGATAGTATGGCACAGTGATAAAATAGAAGTTTTGATGTTCAGAAAAGGTTGCAAGCCAGAATAATTAAACTTTTGAGAATTTCAGCAATGTTTTTTGTGCCAGCAAGGACACTGAAAAATGACTGGTGTTCCTGTTAAAGTTTGTAGGTAGAATGTTATTTTAGGCTACTTGATGCAGACAGGCTTTTAGGTGTGTATGCTCTTGTTCATGTCTAAAATAAATATAGTGATTTTTCAAAACTAAATACAAGCTGAAACCGTTGTTCTGAATTTAGTCAGTGATAAAACGGGTGAGGGGAAAAAAAAAATCTAAGCAGATGTCCATCTTCCCCTTCCATGTGAGCCTACTAAACTCATCACTAACACAGAACATAAGAAGATGACTTAGCTAGGCATGCAGGTAAGCAAGTGACTGAGGTGTGTTGAAAGCTTTCTTTCGAGTGTCATGGCTGGCAGGCCAGAAAGGAAGCAATGGTATATATGTATATTTTAAAAATGTTCTTCCACTTAACAACTGGATATTTTTATTGTTTGTGCATGTTCTTTCTGATATGTAGTGGTTTTATTCCACCGATGTAGTTTCCACAGGAGTATATGGTGTATAAAATACTATGATCTGGAAAGCACGTGTATACCATTTAGGACTTAATTGTTTCTGTAAGGTAGGGGCCAGGGTGATGACTTTCTGGAAATATCATGGCAACGTGTTTCTGGTTCCACATGGTGTGCGTAGATCCAGGGCAAACTTGCTTTTGATAAGTTGCTGTTTGAAGACCTTGAAAGGAGTGGCAAATGTAGTAGAGAACTGTCTGATGTTACTCTCAAGGCAAAAGTCTTTGCCTTGAAAAGGTGATGTGGAATTATGAGGAATGCATCATGCCTGTATTGCTCCTCTTCGCAACACCGCTATCTTGATCTGATAAATTGGTAGCGTAAGGCATAGAACTATACCCATTTGCTAACTGTGTATTATATTTGTGAAAAATAAGTGCTGTGTGTTTGGGGGGTAGGAATGATTCAGTTCATGTCTTTGAATAAACTACCTTGGAGAATCTGTTACAGAAAGAACAGTTTACATAAAAATATTGTTTCCTATTTTGTTAGAGATAAGGTTTGGCAACTCTGCCAAAGGGCTTGAGTAATGAACTTTTAGTAGATAGAGACTCCCTAGGGCCAGGAGATGATTTTGACGACTTTACCCCCATCCCCACTTTGGCTAGGAGTTGCAGGTTCAGGGTTTTGTAATTTTGGGAAGGATGTGTGTTTTAGTTTTGCTAGAAGTTTCGGAGTTTAATTTAAGCATTGCTGTGTGAAATTCTGTATATTGCATTATACAGGAAGTCAATTTAAATAATTGTCTCTTAATACCACTGAAACTTTTTTTTAAGTTTACAGTCTATTTATATGTGATCAATTTAAAGTGTTTGCATTTAATTTAGATGCATAGTCTTGAGGAAACTGTCCCTTGGTAACTGGGAGTTCCAATTTTCATACTTCAGTACATTATATTTACAAATAACCTTTTTGGATGCAGTCATCGAAAAAGCATGAAAGAGAGGGTTGTAGAGCTCCAATAGTAATTTACATGAAGAACAGAGGTATAGTGTTTGGAGATAATGAAGATGTGGAGCTGAGGGGAAGGATAATATCTGCCAGAACTGGGAAAATAAATTTCTTTCCTTTTTTCCGTGTTGGTTTCCTCATGAAATATGGGTTAGGTGATGTGTTGTGGTTTAGCCCCAGCCAGCAACTAAGTACCACGCAACTGCTTGCATGTCCCCGCCCCTTCCCCCCAGTGGGATGGGGGAGGGAATTGGAACAAAACCTGATAGGTTGAGATAGAAACATTTTAATAGGACAGCAAAGAAAGAGCAAATAATAACAGTAATAATGATGATGATAATACTGATAAAGAAATATACAAAAACAAGTGATGCCCAAGGCAGCAATTGCTCACCACCCGTTGATTGATAGCCCATCCCTAAGCAGCGATTCCCACCCCCCGGCCCACTCCAGTTTATGTATTGAGCATGATGTTATGTGGTAGGGAATATCCCTTTGGCCAGTCTGTCTGGGTCAGCTGTCATGGCTGTGCTTCTTATGCACCTTCCTGCTGGCAGATCATGGGAAGCTAAGAAGTCCTCGAGTTAGTATAAGCCAACAAGAGCTAAAAACATTAGTGACTTACCAACTTTATCCTCATAGTAAATCCAAAACACAGCACTATGTGAGCTATTAGGAAGGAAATTAACTCTATCCCAGCTGAAACCAGGACATGATGGAAACCTGGAAAACAAGTTACAAACGAGCAGAAGTGGTAGTCAGTAGGTCTGCTTCGAGACAGATGCTTGTTAATAGTTGGATATTCCTTTTTATTCTGATTCATTCACCAAAGAAAGTGGAAAAAATGAAACAAATTATTGTGAAGGGTAAGATCTTCCACATAACTAAAGTCACTCTTTGAAACAGGATTCTTGGCTGTTTAGGCACTGTTTCGAATTAATGTATTTCCTAGAAACTTGAAAAGATTCCCTTGTCCAGTCCGTCTTTGGGCCTTCTGTTCTGATTCATGTTATGTCATGTATTATGTCTTAGTCTCTGTTTAAGAGTGATTATTTTGTTGTTTTTTTGGTTTTTAAATCTCCTATTGTTCTTGTACATTTCTGATCCAAGTAGTTCTTTCTGGTAGTTTCCATTTTCACTTGATCTGTATTTGTAAAAACACTTTGTTAATGTGTTGTTTGCAGATGGTACAGTTGCATGTTGGGGAAGAAATGCAGTTTAGCACCATTGAAAGAGGAACTTCGAATCCAGGGGGTGAGTTTGTATATAGTCCATATATATCCTGTACCTGTTCTATACAATATATACTATGTTCATTACCGTGTTCTGATGCATGTCGGTAATTCATATTGAATTATTTTACCAAGGTTTTTATTTATAAGAAGAAACTGTGATTCCTTGTTAGTGAAGCACTCAAAGCAGTTGAGATTTAATTATTGTAAATTCAAAACTGATAGATAAGTAGCACAGTGTCTTGAGATTTTTTTCTTTACCACATGTGGAAGCCTGTCTTTGTCCATTCTAGAACATACAGGGTTTCTGCTTTTAAAATAGCCTTAACAGGGCTGTTGTGGAAAAAAAAAAAAAAAAAAAAATCTGGCTCTCTTTCCTCGTAGCTTACGTGAAATCTAGCCATTTGTTAGACAAAAGAAAATATGTTATTTAAATGGCAGCATTGGGGTTTTTTTCTGCTTAATTCTGGCATCAAGTAAAATTTTGTACTGCTGTTCTCATGCAAGAAGGCTGTGCAAAGGACTTTTCTATGGCTTTCTGGAGGAAGTGCAGTCTTCTCTAATTTCCATACAAAGAAGATGATGGTGAGATCTGCCCTTGTATATGATGGAGAGTGGAAGGAAAGAGACTGCATGGTGAAATAAATTTCCAGAAAGATGAACTACAGGCCATAGGGGAGTCTGTAAACTCAATGTCAAAAGCAGATGCTGAGCGAGGCACCAAATTTCAAGTATCTGACTTTGTTCCTTATCCTTGAACTGTTACACCTCAGTCTTGGTGAGGGGTGAGAGAAGCCCTTGCAAACTTGAGCAGAAAAGCTGTGGTTTCCTTTTGTATTTTTCTTGAAGTTACCAATTTAATTTTGTTCAGGTTTGTGATCATTGTTGTGTCAAATCTGGGAATATGTTCATTGTAACCAAGCACGTGCTGTGTTGTGGATCAGGTTAGGATCATAGAATCATAGAATAGTTTGGGTTGGAAGGGACCTTTAAAGGTCATCTAGTCCAACTCCCCTGCAATGAGCAGGGACATCTTCAACTAGAGCAGGTTGCTCAGAGCCCCATCCAACCTGACCTGGAATGTTTCCAGGGATAGGGCATCTACCACCTCTCTGGGTAACCTGTTCCGGTGCTTCACCACCCTCATTGTCAAAAATTTCTTCCGTAGATCTAGTCTAAATCTGCCCTCTTTTGGTTTAAAACCATAACCCCTTGTCCTATCACTACAGGCCCCGCTAAAAAGTCTGTCCTCATCTTTTCTGTAGGCCCCCTTTAAGTACTGAAAGGCTGCAAGAAGGCCTCCCTGGAGGCTTCTATTCTTCAGGCTCAACAGCCTCAACTCTTTCAGCCTGTCCTCACAGGAGAGGTGTTCCATCCCTCTGATCATTTTTGGGGCCTTCCTCTGGACCCGCTCCAACAGGTCCATGTCTTTCCTATGCTGAGGGCTCCAGACCCGAATGCAGGACTCCAGGTGGGGTCTCACCAGAGCTGAGTAGATGGGCATAATCACCTCCCTCAACCTGCTGGCCACGCTGCTTTTGATGCAGCCCAGGCTACGGTTGGCCTTCTGGGCTGCAAGCACACATTGCCGTTTCATGTCCAGCATTTTATCCACCAGTACCCCCAAGTCCTTCTCATCAGGGCTGCTCTCAATCCTGTCATCCCCCAGCCTGTACTGATACTGGGGTTTGCCTTGACCCAGGTGCAGGACCCTGCACTTGGCCTTGTTGAACCTCATGAGGTTCACATGGACCCATTCCTGGAGCTTGTTCAGGTCCCTCTGGATGGCATCCCATCCCTCAGGTGTGTCAACCGCACCACCCAGCTTGGTGTTGCCTGTAAACTTGCTGAGGGTGCACTCGATCCCACTGTCTGTGTTACTGATGAAGGTATTAAAGAGTACTGGTCCCAATACAGACCCCTGAGGGACACGATTCATCACTGATCTCCATCTGGACATTGAGCTGGTGACCACTACCTTCTGAGTGCAACCATCCAACCAATTCCTCATCTACCCAACAGTCCACTCATCAAATCCATACCTCTCCAATGTAGAGAGAAGGATGTTGTGGGGGACTGTGTCAAAGGCCTTACAGAAGTCCAGATGGATGATAACCGTAGTTCTTCCCTTGTCCACTGATATGGTCAGTCCATCAGGTTGGCCAGGCAGGACTTGCCCTTGGTGAAGCCATGCTGGCAGTCTTGAAGTGGATGCAGCATAAATGTTCCAGAAAGTCCACTCGTTGGTCAAACTGTCTTGATATTTACTGGAAATTTTGATAGAATTAGGAATCGAAAGGTGTGAAAAGTTCTAGGATACAGACACCTTTTCCTCTCTCTTTTTGAAGGCATTTTTCAAAAGTAGTAGATTCTGCTCTCCATCCCGCTTCTGTGCAGACCTGGGGCTTATGCACTGGAACTGATGATAATTCAGTGAGGTGGGATGGTTGATCCTTGCTTGTAGTTAGCACATTCTCCATACTAAACATGAATGCCTTAGAGCATCCATGTATAGAAAGACTAGACAACACTAATATCTAAATTTTAGATTTAAAGGAACTGTAAGTTCAGACTTGATTTTTTTTTTTTTTTTTTGACAAAGACAAGAGAAGTGTTCCTGGGCACATTTCTACCATCTGCAGACAGATGAGTGGCTTGGCTTCCCAGCCCTTCACCTTTGCTACAGCAGTGGGTTCAGTATTCAAATGTGGACCAGGAGGAGGTTCTGAACAAGGAGAAAGGATATGCTTTTTGCAGAATCAGAATGCAGATGTGTACTGGATCTCTGCACAAAAACGGTCGTGTTATGTGTTGCTGAACTTGGAGCTCTGAAAGGGCACAGATGTGGCAGAGCGGAGATAGAAGAACCTGCGCATGGGCACCAGGCTTGGCACTTGGCACAAGCTTGGCAGCTTCAAATGTCACTGACATCCATGAGCTGTGTCAGAAAGAATCTCCATTTCTATTATGAGAAGACAACTCTATGCTGCCTTTGTAATTTTTTAAAATTTGAAATAGGTGCAGTAAAACAATGTTGTTTATTAATATGAAATGCATTTTTGTATTGCTGCTTTGCATAGGTTCCTAAAGTTACTCATACTGAATTCTGTCAAGGACGCACCATGAGATGGGCACTGGCATGGAGCTTCTATGAGGATGTACAAGTACCTGTAAGTAGCTTAATTTTGGTTTGCTTGTGATTTGTGCTGCTTATTTGAGGGAGGGCCTAATGACCTGTAACTGCTGTGAAACAAACTGTTCTCCTTCAGACTGGAACACTGGATGTGCTGGGCTGCATGGACAGTGTGATTTCTTAACTGGCTGCCAGTCTGTTAGCAGTTGTTACATAGGATTCATGAATGACCTATGTTTAGGGAGCAAAAAAGAAGCCTGTGCAGGAACTTCCTCTGGGTTGCAATGAAAGTAAGGGTTGCTTGTAACATACTTCAAATAGCAATTTAGTAGTACTAAAATATGCTAAGCTTGGGACTAGATTTGAACTTTAAGCTTCCGTGTGAGAACTTGGTTAGAATCTATACAATAAAGTTACCAAATAGATATGAACATGTCTAGTTAAGCCTTGCCTCTATGAATGTAAGTGCAGCTTATTCACCTTAACTAATGTGAGCCAATTGCTTTTTTTGTATCCAGATGTTACTGTAAGATGGGTATAGACAATAAGCGACCTTATAGAAGATGCAAGTAAATCTTCAGTGAACTTGGATCAAAATGTGGATATTAGCACTTGACCTCTATTCCCAAGAGCAGCTGCATTTTCTCAGCTCACAGAGAGATAACAGTTTGAAGGAACCAATGAAGCTTTTTGCCTAATGTCTAAAGATCAAATCCCTCTGTCCATCAGGCTAGCATGAAGTGCATGATCCTTTTAGCTGTTTTCAATCCAAAATTCTTTGGAGTGAAGTGAAATACAGGCCGTGTCAATGATTATTTAGTGGCTTACATTATACTCTTAATCCCTGTGTCTTCTGAGTACCAAATCATCCCACTAATACTGCATATCATTGTAATTTTTTTTTCTTTCTTCTCCTAGTCACCTCCCTCTAAAAGAAGAAAATTAGAAAAACCCCGAAAACCAATTATATTTATGGTCTTGGCTTCTACAGTCAAAGAGTTATCCATCAAAGCTGCAGCTATGGGCTGGGATGCTGCAGAAGCTATTGCTGTGGTTAGAGCCTGGGTAGAGAAGATTCTTACTGACCTGAAGGTACAGTATTAAGTATTATATGTTAACATCCTACTTGAAAGCATAACAGTGAGAGGATAGTATGAAGTTTTGCTGTTTTTGACAACAGGTTCAGCATAAACGTGTTCCCTGTGGAAAAGATGAAGTTAGCCTGTTCGTGACTGCCATTGAAAACTCCTGGATTCATTTGAGGAGAAAGAAACGAGAGAGAATAAGACAGTTACGAGAACTTCCTCGAGCTTCTGAAGATATTCTGCAAGCAATGGAAGAGGAAAAAACCAGCCAGAAGAGTGTGAGCAGCAATTCGGACTGTGAAAACCCCAAGACTGAAGACTCTGAAACAAGGTTTATGGCACCTGATGAGGATGTCCACTTGACCGCAGGTGACAAGCTAACGGAAGAATCTGCTACCAAAGAAGAACACAGTAAGCACGAGGAGGAGGAGACAGAAGCAAAGCAGGCAGAAACATCACTTGGCAAAGGTTCCAGTAATGCAAAGGAGGAACCTTGCCCTTCAGAGGAAGCTAGCAATCTGACAGTTGAAAAAGAACAAAGTCCGAAAGAAACTAGCAGATGTTTTCTCTTTAAGTGTTTAATGAATGTGAAGAAAGAAGGAAATGATGTCTTAGTAGAAATGCACTGGGTCGAAGGACAGAACAGAGACTTGATGAACCAGCTGTGCACATACTTAAGGAACCAAATTCTTCGGCTGGTTGCTAGTTAGTCCTTTTTCCTACTTTGTTAAAGTAAGTCAGTGCTTAAATTTTGTAAACTATTTTTAATGCATTAAAATTTTGACTTAGCAAAACCTGTTTTTTCCCCCTTAAAAGTTAGTAAAATTGATATTAAAGTCCTCTTTAATATTTTTAAATAGCTTTTGCAAAGCTGCGAGGAGTACATGAAGTGGACTTCATTGGACATGAAGTGATAGGGAAGTATTAGATTTTGTGCTGCAGTTGTAAAACTACATGTTGAAAGCGAAACATGTCTATGCTGTGACTGTTTCAGGTATCAACAGTGCTTAGTCTGGTCTCTTTTCTGGTGCAGTAGAATTCTATATTGTTACTAAGTAGAAATCTTTACTGAAATATTTTTTTCAATATTTTTTCAATACTAATGCAGGGAATGGTTAGTCTGCTGTGGAAATTGTTTTCTGCAGTGAGGAGTCTTCAGCTAAAGATTTAAGTACGCCTCTCTTCCCTTTAATGCATTTAACCTTTGGTCTACAGAGTGGCAGGATGGATAAATCCTCTAAGTGTCCATTGATTAAAATAATCACTTTAGGAAAAAGCACGTGTTGTACTTTTCTGGTGCTTGGGCTTTGAAACACAGAAGAGCCTACTATTAGCATCTGGTTTTGTAAATTTTGTTTTAACAACAAAATAAGCTTGTTGAGCTGCTTGGGTTAAAGGGTATTTAACTGTGGTGACTGTTGCATTAGATCGTTCCTTACACTGACTCAAATATAGTTGCCTGAAATGACAGCAGTATTCTTTAAAGGATTTTGCTTCCATTTGAAGATTACTTTAATGACAGGAAGGAGAGCATGTGTTCATCTTCATGGGCTAGAAATGCCTTACGCCAGACAAAGATGGGTACAGAAGCTTTAGGCTGTTGCGAGGGAAGACAACTGGAAAGAAGGCTGTTGCTTCCACATCTGACTCCCTAGTCCTTTTTACCACCACCTCTTCTCCCAGTGTTTCTTGGCCAGTGACCTGTTCCTGTGAGAAGAGAGGCTGAGGGGCGTGGGTTTTGGGTGCCTCAGAGAGGGCGTGTGTATGTATTTGAGATTATGAGCAATGGCACTGTTTTGCATGTAGTCAGCCTCCCAAGCTGTGATCAATTTCTCTATAGAGATCTACAGAACATGGAGAGGAAGTATTTCTGAGAGAGTGTGTGTGCGTTACCCAAAATAAAAGATAGACTCCTGATGGACAGAAGGAGAAACCGCGTATGTTCATGCTACTGGAACTGATTTGAATGTTCACTCTTGTCAGTATTTCTGGAAAGATGAGTGTGTTTTCTTAAGTTGAAATTAAAAGCAACTTAGAGAAGCCTTAATTTTCCCTCTCCATTGTTGACCATTGGGTATCATGCTGCTCAGCACTTCTGCTGCAGGTGGTGGACAAAGGCCTGCATTTTTGGGTATTGCAGAATTTTCACAGAACTGCTTCTGATATTCATGTCACTGGGGAGAGATGAACCTAGCCTTACTCTTTTAGAATCTGAAGAGATTATTTTTGGCTAGCTGAGCCATTAAAAACAGAAAGCAGGTCTGTCTGTCCTCTGCGCTTGTTCCCTGTTTATCATTTCAGTCTGTCTTTCTGTGAGGATGTAGGAGCTCTACAAGGTAAGCCTGTGTGCTGAAGCAGGCTGCATTATGGTGCTTCATTAATTATCTGTCTTTCACCTGTATGACATGAATAACATACCCTGCTGTGTGTTGCTTAAAACAAAGCCAGGTATTTTTACAAAGAAACCAGCAGTCCGTGAGTTGGGTGCTTTATGTCCTGTGTCAGAAGTTGGGATGTTGTCATGGCATTTTATTTTTAATGCAAATGCTTTTTGACAAAGGTGAGTGTGGCACTTGGAAAGCTAATCCTGTGTTGGGAAAGAACAGTAATTAAAAACTGTATAACTAGTGTAAAAAGCACTAGCGTCATCACGTTCACAGTGCAGACGTAGCAGTCCCCGAAGAGTTTGAAGCTAAACGGGCGTGCAGCGTCACCAGACGTCTCGGGCACGCCGGGGTTCCGTGAGGGCCCCATTTGCTGCGGGACCGTTCCTCACCTTCAGATGAGGGAGGTGGCGCCGTTCCTGCCCCTTCCCCGCTCCCGCTTAGGCGGCCGGTA